>NW_021703782.1:63912208-63913101 GCF_005190385.1 Monodon monoceros
ATGTTCTTGGATGGGAAGAATCAACATTGTGAAAATGACTATACTACCCAAAGCAATCTACAGATTCAATGCAATCCCTATCACACTACCACTGGCATTTTTCACAGAACTAGAACAAAAAATTTCACAATTTGTATGGAAACACAAAAGACCCCGAATAGCCAAAGCAATCTTGAGAACGAAAAACGGAGCTGGAGGAATCAGGCTCCCTGACTTCAGACTATACTACAAAGCTACAGTAATCAAGACAGTATGGTACTGGCACAAAAACAGAAAGATAGATCAATGGAAGGAGATAGAAAGCCCAGAGATAAACCCACACACATATGGTTACCTTATCTTTGATAAAGGAGGCAGGAATGTACAGTGGAGAAAGGACAGCCTCTTCAATAAGTGGTGCTGGGAAAACTGGACAGATACATGTAAAAGTATGAGATTAGATCACTCCCTAACACCATACACAAAAATAAGCTCAAGATGGATTAAAGACCTAAATGTAAGGCCAGAAACTATCAAACTCTTAGAGGAAAACATAGGCAGAACACTCTATGACATAAATCACAGCAAGTTCCTTTTTCACCCACCTCCTAGAGAAATGGAAATAAAAACAAAAATAAACAAATGGGACCTAATGAAATTTCAAAGCTTTTGCCCAGCAAAGGAAACCATAAACAAGACCAAAAGACAACCCTCATAATGGGAGAAAATATTTGCAAATGAAGCAACTGACAAAGGATTAATCTCCAAAAATTTATAAGCAGCTCATGCAGCTCAATAACAAAAAAAACCAACCCAATCCAAAAATGGGCAGAAGACCTTAACAGGCATTTCTCCAAAGGAGATATTCAGACTGCCAACAAACACATGAAAGAATGCTCAACATCATTAATCAT
>NW_021703782.1:63918101-63919955 GCF_005190385.1 Monodon monoceros
CACATTTTTCTCAAGTGCTCATGGAACATTCTCCAGGATAGATCATATCTTGGGTCACAAATCAAGCCTTGGTAAATTTAAGAAAACTGAAATCGTATCAAGTATCTTTTCCGACCACAACGCTATGAGACTAGATATCAATTACAGGAAAAGATCTGTAAAAATACAAACACATGGAGGCTAAACAATACACTACTTAATAACAAAGTGATCTCTGAAGAAATCAAAGAGGAAATCAAAAAATACCTAGAAACAAATGACAATGGAGACACGACAACCCAAAACCTATGGGATGCAGCAAAAGCAGTTCTAACAGGGAAGTTTATAGCAATACAATCCTACCTTAAGAAACAGGAAACATCTCGAATAAACAACCTAACCTTGCACCTAAAGCAATTAGAGAAAGAAGAACAAAAAAACCCCAAAGTTGGCAGAAGGAAAGAAATCATAAAAATCAGATCAGAAATAAATGAAAAAGAAATGAAGGAAACTATAGCAAAGGTCAATAAAACTAAAAGCTGGTTCTTTGAGAAGATAAACAAAATTGATAAACCATTAGCCAGACTCATCAAGAAAAAAAGGGAGAAGACTCAAATCAATACAATTAGAAATGAAAAAGGAGAAGTAACAACAGACACTGCAGAAATACAAAAGATCATGAGAGATTACTACAAGCAACTATATGCCAATAAAATGGACAACCTGGAAGAAATGGAAAAATCCTTAGAAATGCACAACCTGCCAAGACTGAATCAGGAAGAAATAGAAAATATGAACAGACCAATCACAAGCACTGCAATTGAAACTGTGATTAAAAATCTTCCAACAAACAAAAGCCCAGGACCAGATGGCTTCACAGGCGAATTCTATCAAACATTTAGAGAAGAGCTAATGCCTATCCTTATCAAACTCTTCCAAAATACAGCAGAGGGAGGAACACTGCCAAACTCATTCTACGAGGCCACCATCACTCTGATACCAAAACCAGACAAAGATGTCAGAAAGAAAGAAAACTACAGGCCTATAACACTGATTAACACAGATGCAAAAATCCTCAACAAAATACCAGCAAACAGAATCCAACAGCACATTAAAAGGATCATACAGCATGATCAAGTGGGGATTATCCCAGGAATGCAAGGATTCTTCAATATACGCAAATCAATCAGCGTGATGCACCATATTAAATAATTGAAGGAGAAAAACCATACGATGATCTCAATAGATGCAGAGAAAGCTTTCGACAAAATTCAACACCCATTTATGATAAAAACTCTGCAGAAGGTAGGCATAGAGGGAACTTTCCTCAACATAATAAAGGCCATATATGACAAACCCACAGCCAACATCGTCCTCAATGGTGAAAAACAAACTATTTCCACTAAGATCAGGAACAAGACAAGGCTGCCCACTCTCACCACTCTTATTCAACATAGCTTTGGAAGTTTTAGCCACAGCAACCAGAGAAGAAAAGGAAATAAAAGGAATCCAAATCAGAAAAGAAGAAGTAAAGCTGTCACTGTTTGCAGATGACATGATACTATACAGAGAGAATCCTAAAGATGCTACCAGAAAACTACTAGAGCTAATCAATGAATTTGGTAAAGTAGCAGGATACAAAATTAATGCACAGAAATCTCTGGCATTCCTATACACTAATGATGAAAAACCTGAAAGTGAAATCAAGAAAACACTCCCATTTACCATTGCAACAAAAAGAATAAAATATCTAAGAATAAACCAACCTAAGGAGATAGAAGACCTGTATGCAGAAAATTATAAGACACTGATGAAAGAAATTAAAGATGATACAAATAGATGGAGAGATACCATGTTCTTGGATTGGAAGAATCA
>NW_021703782.1:63920055-64214047 GCF_005190385.1 Monodon monoceros
AAATTAAAGATGATACAAATAGATGGAGAGATACCATGTTCTTGGATGGGAAGAATCAACATTGTGAAAATGACTATACTACCCAAAGCAATCTACAGATTCAATGCAATCCCTATCACACTACCACTGGCATTTTTCACAGAACTAGAACAAAAAATTTCACAATTTGTATGGAAACACAAAAGACCCCGAATAGCCAAAGCAATCTTGAGAACGAAAAACGGAGCTGGAGGAATCAGGCTCCCTGACTTCAGACTATACTACAAAGCTACAGTAATCAAGACAGTATGGTACTGGCACAAAAACAGAAAGATAGATCAATGGAAGGAGATAGAAAGCCCAGAGATAAACCCACACACATATGGTTACCTTATCTTTGATAAAGGAGGCAGGAATGTACAGTGGAGAAAGGACAGCCTCTTCAATAAGTGGTGCTGGGAAAACTGGACAGATACATGTAAAAGTATGAGATTAGATCACTCCCTAACACCATACACAAAAATAAGCTCAAGATGGATTAAAGACCTAAATGTAAGGCCAGAAACTATCAAACTCTTAGAGGAAAACATAGGCAGAACACTCTATGACATAAATCACAGCAAGTTCCTTTTTCACCCACCTCCTAGAGAAATGGAAATAAAAACAAAAATAAACAAATGGGACCTAATGAAATTTCAAAGCTTTTGCCCAGCAAAGGAAACCATAAACAAGACCAAAAGACAACCCTCATAATGGGAGAAAATATTTGCAAATGAAGCAACTGACAAAGGATTAATCTCCAAAAATTTATAAGCAGCTCATGCAGCTCAATAACAAAAAAAACCAACCCAATCCAAAAATGGGCAGAAGACCTTAACAGGCATTTCTCCAAAGGAGATATTCAGACTGCCAACAAACACATGAAAGAATGCTCAACATCATTAATCATTAGAGAAATGCAAATCAAAACTACAATGAGATATCATCTCACACCAGTCAGAATGGCCATCATCAAAAAATCTAGAAACAATAAATGCTGGGGAGGGTGTGGAGAAAAGGGAACACTCTTGCACTGCTGGTGGGAATGTGAATTGGTTCAGCCACTGTGGAGAACAGTATGGAGGTTCCTTAAAAAATTACAAATAGAACTACCATATGACCCAGCAATCCCACTACTGGGCATATATCCTGAGAAAACCATAATTCAAAAAGAGTCATGTACCAAAATGTTCATTGCAGCTCTATTTACAATAGCCCGGAGATGGAAACAACCTAAGTGTCTATCATCAGATGAATGGATAAAGAAGATGTGGCACATATATACAATGGAATATTACTCAGCCATAAAAAGAAATGAAATTGAGTTATTTGTAACGAGGTGGAAGGATCTAGAGTCTGTCATACAGAGCGAAGTAAGTCAGAAAGAGAAAGACAAATACCATATGTTAACACATATATATGGAATTTAAGGGGAAAAAATGTCATGAAGAACCTAGGGGTAAGACAGGAATAAAGACACAGACCTACTACAGAATGGACTTGAGGATATGGGGAGGGGGAAGGGTAAGCTGTGACAAAGCACGAGAGTGGCATGGACATATATACACTACCAAACGTAAAATAGATAGCTAGTGGGAAGAAGCCGCGTAGCACAGGGAGATCAGCTCGGTGCTTTGTGACCACCTAGAGGGGTGGGATAGGGAGGGTGGGAGACGCAAAAGGGAAGAGATATGGGAACATATGTATATGTATAACTGATTCACTTTGTTATAAAGCAGAAACTAACACACCATTGTAAAGCAATTCTACTCCAATAAAGATGTAAAAAAAAATTTTTTTTTGGAATGTTCTTTTTTAGAATGGCATCCTAATTTAGTGGCTCCCCTATCTTCCCCTACCCTTCTGAGAATACTGATGAGTGTTTTATAGTTTTTTCCTGCTCTGAGTACTGCCTTTATTTCTCCAAGTTCCTTTTCCATTTGCTTTTTTTGTGTCTTTGTCTTTCATGTTAAGAGATGTTCGTCAAATGTCCGGAGATCCTTGGATATCCACTCATATTTAACAGTGGGTCCCAAAAAGCCTGTTGGAAGGTCCATGAGCAGCAGTAACCTTCATTGCGTGGTGATCAGGTAGGGAACCAGATTTTATGCTGGAAAAGCCCCAAACATGAGTAACTGTAGGTACCTACTCTTGTGTCTTTCTGTTTCCTCAGAGAGGAATGTTCTAATCTCCGGCTGGGGCTGGGGGCTGCGAGGGGGTAGGTTCTAAGCCTGATGGCTAAGAATTCCAAGGCTTTCTCAGAGTCTCACTGCTTAGTGGGTCCTGTGTTCCATAAGGTACCCCTTAACCCCTTTTTCAGCTGTGGCTAGTTCCAGCACTTCTCTGGTTCACCCTCTCTTTACAGTAAACCTCCCACCTTCTGTGGGGGGTGGAGGAGAAGTGGAAACTTGGTGGCATGGGCTGGAGAAGGGATTTGGAGTCTAATTTCTCCTGTGACACACCTTCAAACAATCCTCTTTTGTTTTTCAGCCATACTCCTGCCATCGGCGGTATGTGGTGTCTCGAATTCCTTAGCCTTTCTTGGGGGTCCCCGGCACAAATCCTCACAGAGTAGGGAACACAGAAACGTCATCAGTGTACGAGTGAGAATCGATCAGGCTGTGCTGTGGCAACAAACCACCCCAAATCCCCAAGGCTTAAAACAACAAAGGTTGCTTCCTCTCTCACACTACATGTCCACAGGGGCAGGAGAGAGCCCGGCTCATCATGGTCACTTGGGACCCACACGGACAGAGGCTCTGCCATCCTGTGACACCGCCATCTTAACCTGAGGCTTCAGGGGAAGAAGGTGCTCTGAGCTGCTCCTGCCTAGAAGCAACATCACATTTCACTGCTCCCGTTTCACTGGCCTTGTGTTGCTCCTAGGGTATGAGGAGGTGCAGTGCAGTCATCCCTGGGCTTGAAAGCAGAGGACAACTGGCAATATGGGGGAGGGGCACTAATGTCTACCACAGCCAGTCACCACTACGGTGTTCCAAAATTCTGTTGTCCTCATCTGCTGCTGTTTCCTCTGTCTCCTGGTGATTGTGGCTTTACGTATTTTTATTATTTTACTGTCATTTTAGTGTAGCTTTTTTTTTCGAATTTTATTTATTTTTAAACAGCAGGTTCTTGTTAGTCATCCATTTTATACATATTAGTGTATGTATGTTTAGTGTAGCTTTAAGAGGGAGCAGTGATAAAGACCAATTCAAACTGTGCAACACACCACTCCAAGTAGCCAAAACCCTCCCATTACGCTGTGTGCTCGCTCCCATCCATCCCTCTGATTCCACCCCCGCTCTGTTCTCTACTCAGAGTGAGTTTGTTGCCTAAAGAGAGACGGGTAGGCTGCGGAACTTCTCAGAACTGGTCATTCATTAACAATACTTTTCAAGAAGGGGGCTGGGTGGTAGTTTTCAAACATATATCTAGAAAAGAGCCTTTACTAGAAGCAAAGCATTTATAAATACTTTTTTTCAGAAAACAATTATATTCACTCACTGCTGAGCATCTAGTCTACGTTCAATAAGTCCTTGCTAACGAGCAATCCTATTTTCGCATTCTGTAGGATTCACTTGCAAACAGATGCCAGTTTCCTCCAAGTATGAGAAAAATGCTAAAAGATCCGAGTGAATTAAAAGTAGTGTTTAGAACTAACAAACGTAAGGTAGATAGCTAGTGGGAAGCAGCCGCATGGCACAGGGATATCGGCTCAGTGCTTTGTGACCGCCTGGAGGGGTGGGATAGGGAGGGTGGGAGGGAGGGAGACGCAAGAGGGAAGAGATATGGGAACATATGTATATGTATAACTGATTCACTTTGTTATAAAGCAGAAACTAACACACCATTGTAAAGCAATATACCCCAATAAAGATGCTTTTTTTTTTTTTTTAAAAAGTAGTGTTTAGAGCAGATTTAGCTATCAGCAGATACCTCTGGCAAGTAGTAGTACAGGTGGTTTTTATTACCATCTATTTGCATCACTGTAGTTTCTGATGTTGCTATTTTGAGAACGCACTGCTTCTGTAACAAGAATTCCAGGGCCCCTTTTCCAGGCCAGTTGACCAAAACCACAGTGGGAGAGCCCCTTCCATGAAACCACACCTGTGGTTTACGTCTAGGTCTCTAATTAGCTAGGTCTCTAATCCATAGAGCTAACATGGGGAAACTACCCAGATGATACTTGTCCTTTAAATCAGTGGTTCTTAATTTTTTACATACTCAAGAATCACAGGGAGAATTTACAAAACGAAAACAAACCTAATGAACAAAACCCCAGATCACTGGACCCCATCTTAGGTATTCTGGTTTGGAAAAGAAAGGTAGTAATTTGTATTTTTAACAAGTACCGTCCAGAAAGACTTCAGGCCACGTGGCTTTTAATAGGGCTTTTCCATTTTCTACAACAGTATACACGGAATGAGCATTCAGTAAATATTTTTTGATGCTGAGGAAGAAATCCACAGAATGTATGTATTTCCCCCATGATACCATCAAAGAGGTAGCAAATGAAGGTCTTTCCTATAAATGTGGCATGACCGATGAAATGCAACCCACAAATTCAAATGGCTTAAAGACAACTGGTGGAATATTTTAAAGCACAGGTCTTGGGGTTTGCTTTGTATTAACTGTTCATAACCCAGAAAGCCCTACTAACCAATTTCTTACTACTGTCAAGTTGAATTTCTGACTGGATGGGTTTCTAAAGCATCACCCAATATTCTGGAATCAATTCTACCTCCTGAATGAAACATCTTGCAAGAGGGTTAAGCTGTTTTCCTAGTTCAAATGGATAAAAGCAAGCCCCCAGCCCTAGTGGAGGCTGGGTGATGGGCTCATCGTGAGGCTGCAGGGACCAGGTGGTTAAGCTAGTAGTTTCATGGAGCTGGTGCAGGTGAGAGAGCTGAAGGAAGAGGCCAGCATCTGGACCGAATGCTCCTGCATCTTTTTCTCGGATGGCTTTCCAAGTCTCTAAAAAGGATGTAGAACCCGGCCTCTTGACAGCTCCCTACTTTTAAAAACCTGCTCCATTTCCACTACATTTGCAAAATACTTGCTGCACTCCATCCCTCCAAGCCAGAAGGAACCTGGAGACAGCGGGAGGTCACCGACAATTCTGCACGTGAGTGCACCTATTTTTAACTGTTTGACTGTGAAGCCTGGAAAGCAGAGGGAGACACCAAGCATGCTAAACTAACTGACCCAATGCTGCCCCCTGGCTGGGAGGATGCAGATCCCTTCCCAACCCATTTCCAACCTTGCCTTAAAGGTGCCAGCGATTTAATCAGCTAACAGCCAATGCTGACTGTTACTAAAAGAGCAGGCGAATGATACCTTTCTGACCCGCATAGCCCTTTACCTATTTAAGTAAAATGAACAAACAGCTTCCAATAATTGTTTCTCACTCCAAACGATATACCAATAAATAGGCTGGTGCAATCATAAAATGCAGAATTAAATGAAACCGAATTTAACCACTTGACCCTTCTTTTACTCCAAGCTCGCATTTTAAATGAAAGTGCTTAAAAAAAATGAAAGTGCTTAAAAATTATTCAAGAGAATGGAAAAGTGAGAGTCAGAGGAGAAAGAGAATCTTTAGAGCCAGGTAGTGGGGGTAAAGTTTAGCCTTCTTGATTTATTTTGAATAGACTGTGGTGACACTCAAGCTTGCCGAGTTATCAAATTTCTTAGGTATTTCAAACACAGAAAATAAAATGCAGACAGGGCAGCAACAGCTTTCTGTAGCTCTTCACAAGAAAGTGTATTTCAGTTCAAAAACATGTCTTTTGTGAGGTGAGAAGGACACTCTGGTACCACCAGAGATGAAAACTAAGCCCTTCCTGAAAGTCACAGTGAAAAAACTGCAGACACCCCCGAAAGGCAGAAGGATTTCCTTGATTTCCTCCGAAGAGGCCACACTATCCATCCCAAACTTTTAAGGGTTGCTTTAAGGCAGTGGTTCTCAAATTATGGTCCTGGGACCAGCAGCATTAACATCACCTGGGAACTTATTAGTGACAACGTTGAGTTTCACCTGAGCCCTGAGATCCTGGAAAACAGCAAAGGTTAAGGGCTCCCCTGCCCTCGTTTTGTGTTCTGGAAATGGCTTAGGCAAAGAACCTACCTTCCCATTAGACTTGAGTAGCTCACAGGTGCTCCCTTGTTTACCTATGACAAGGCCAGACACAGACCCTCCAAATTTACATTCTTTGCCTGACAAATGGTTAGTTGAACTGCTGATTAATCAAGACAAAATGCTTATTAACCAGCCTTTGATGAAGCTCCTCGCCTTCTTCCAGGTCCCTGAACTTTGGCCAGCTTACCACCCCTACTCAACAGCTCCTCCTGGGAATAGGCTGATGTCAGGTTAAAACACTCTTTCATGGGCAATGCGTTCAAGCCGTGCTTCATCCCACTTCCTCACACCTTGTTCTTCCAAGCCTTGTTTACTCCTCCCTCCAAAAGAACCCCCTTTGTGCCTAACTCTAGAGACGCTTGCAGATCTTACAGAGGTTCTGCTACTGCAACAGTCCCCCTTCCCCTGTTACAATAGGACCTTTCCCCTTTGCAATAATGCTTTCCAATAAAGTCTCTCCTTACTCAATCCAGACCTGTTTTTTTATTTGACGTTAGAAATACAAATTCTCAGGCCCCGCCCCATACCTTCTAAGTGGGAAACTAGGGTATGGAAAGCGGTGCGCCTGGAAATCAATTTCTGAACAAGTGCTCCAGGAACAGTTTGAGAACCACTGATTTACGGCAACTTCTCAACACTTAACTCCCTCCCACCTGTGTTTCACTCAGGCGCGCTTAAGCACAAGCTGTTTCTGAGCATCCCCACAGATCGTTTCTCTCATCAAGTCATTTCCCAATGACAAACGATGCCACCGAGCGCCCGTCTCCCCTCCTGGCCGCGCGTGGAGCTGAGCGGGCCTGAACCCGCACACACTTACATCTCCATCCACCGGCCTCTGGTCGTCACAATCCCTGGTGGGACTAATGTCCTGGCGCATGACCCAGATGGGCTCTTTGGGCTCGTCGGGGGTATAAGGCGAGCGTATGGTCCTGGTTTTCACCTCCTCGATGGCCTCCTTGATGTCCTTGATGGCCAGCGAGATGGCATCCCTCTTCTCCTTGCTGTACCGCTGCCCCGCCTCGCCGCCAGCCGCCCTCTGCTGCCCCGCCGGCGCCTGTAGCCCGGGGCTGTCCGGGCGGCCCCCGCCCGGGGTGGGGGCGCGCTCCAGGTCCTGCTCGGCCTCAGGCATGTCCTCGGCCGCCTTGTCGAGGCTCTGCGAGCTCATGCTCTGCTTGACCTCGGCCACGATCTGGTCGATGTCCTCTTCCTGCTCGTAGCTGTCCATGCGCGGGTAGGGCGCGAACTCGGCCTCCTTCTCGGGGCTGTCGGACTCGCCGTCGGAGCGCTCGTCGTAGTGGTGCAGCCGCGCGCCCAGGGCCTCCTGGCGGTAGGCGGCCACCTCGTCTCGCTCCTGCTCGTACAGCCGCAGGCCGTCGCGCGCGTCCAGCTCGGGTGCGTCCCCGATTTCCTCGTACACGTGCTCCTGGAGGCCCCCGTAGTCGGCGTAGGGCTCGGCATAGGGCTCGTCCTCGCCGCGGTGGAAGAGCCGGTGCGTGTAGACGTAGCCCGAGTAGGCAGCGTTCATGGCCTCCTCGTGCTCCAGCGAGTGGAAGTGCAAGTGGTTGGGCAGCGCGCGGCGGTGCGTGGCCTCGGCGTGCTCGGCCTCCGCCTGCTCCGTGTACTCCTCGGCCTCGGGCCGGTACTGCACTGCGTACGCGCTCTCGTCCTCGGGGTCCTGCGCGCGCTCGGCGTCGTAGCCCTCGCGCGCTGCGGCAATCACGTCGCCCTCGGCCGTGTCCGTGTGGTTGTGGAAGCCGCTCTCCGTGCTGGCGGAGCGCGCCAGGCACTCCCCGCGCTCCTCCTCCTCCTGCTGCTGCTGCGGCCCGGGCTGGGCGCGGAGGTCCTCGACGGCGCGCCCGCGCAGAGGGCGGCCCGCATGGTGCTGCTGCTGCTCCTCCTCCACCTCCGAGTGCTCCAGGTCGGCCTCCACCGACTCGTTCACCTCCCCGCCTGCCGCCTCGTCCGTCACCTCCACCTCCGCGGCCGCCTCCAAGTGGTTCATGGTGGGCGTCGGCGACGGCTGGAAGAGGGGCTGGGCCGGCTCACTGCGCTCTCATTCTGCTCCACCCGGCTGGAAAAACAAGAAGGGGGGAGGGGCTATTACGTGGTTCAGACTGTAGGCGGGAGTTGAGTACCAAGATACCATAAAAACAGCTGTTATTGATCCCATCTGAATCTCGGTCAATTCAAAAGTGATTGCAAATTTAAGCTCAGCCTGAGAGCACATAGTTCATCTTCTTCGTAGCACGTGTCGTAATTTGTAATTACATATCTCCTTGTGTAATTGCTTACTGGCTTTCTCCCTTCCCCACCCCTCAGACTGAGAGCCTCTTGAGCCGTTAGTTCCCCACCATGCTTACTATTCAGGTTCTGTTTCTGATGCATATGAATAGAGAGTACTACCAAATTGAATGAGACAATTGACACATTTTCCATCTGCTAAGGGATAAATCTAAGTTATACTAGAAACGATTTTTAAAATAAGTTTCAAGGGAAAAAAATAATCTTGGAATGTTTTGGATCCGTTGCTGTCAATACAAATTCGCAGCCATTCTGGGGGAGGCTATCAACCATCAATGGGTTCTCGTCCTGGCACTGCTGGCTCTGTTGCCTCCGGTTAAGTGGCTCAATTTTCTGGACCTCCACCATGAGACTGGACTCATTTCCTATGGCAGGATGTTAACACCTATTACCTAGACAAGAAAAGACTCCGTGGTCAAATAAGTCTGGGAAATGCTGACTTCGAGTTGACTTTTCATTGTGAATATTCAAGGGGAGGAAGATACAGGATGCTCCGTTCACAAACTTGTTTGACTGGGAAACACTTTTTTCCTACAGGCCAGTGTTCTGACAAATGCACTTAAAGAAACACAGACTAGCTAATTTCTAATACTCACTTCCCTCATACACCCTGGATCTACAATTCTTTGATTCTATGAATTAGCATTATAGCTGATATTGGATAACACGCTTATTTCTTTAAAATATGGCTAGGTCTCTTTCCCTATTTTCAGAGGGACTTGCAGCTAGAGACACAGCTTTGGTTTCAACCTCTCAATTCTTATCACAAAATAGCTTTATAGCATAATCTGTGTACAGTGTATGGAAATAAACACAAAGGATGTAGAGAACAGCAAAAACAAGCAGGATCCCTATGATTTCAAGACATTTATGGTAAATAGGTTCAACATGTGTAAACTTTTAGGGACTTCCCTGGTGGTCCAGTAGGTAAGACTCCGAGCTCCCAAGGCAGAGGGCCCAGTTTCGATCCCTGGTCAGGGAACTAGATCCCACATGCATGCCACAACTAAGGAGCCCACATGCCACAACTAAAAAGATCTTGCATGCTGTAACTAAAGATCCCGTGTGCTGCAAATAAGACCCGGCACAGCCTAAATAAATAAATATATTTTTAAAATGTGTAAACTTTTCTCATAGTGTTCTTTTGGAGAGCTCATCTTACAAATGGACAAAAGTGGGAAGTGAACTCTTTAATGTAATAGCAGAAAGCTCCAGGAGGACCAGGAACATCTGATGGACTCTCTCATGTTTTGATGCATTATATTCTACTCAACTCCCGCCACAATGAAAGCAATTTCCTTCAGGCACTATGACAGTCCCAGTAGTAAAGGAGGCCATTTTGGAGCTACCAAGTTCATCTTAAAGCAGAAGTATCATCTTTCTGCCATTCTTTGATGGATCCACCACTGACTAATACTCACTAGAAAACAATTGTGGTTTAGCAGAGATGATCAATCCTTATTGCTTCCTTCCTTGATAAGAGTCCCACTTCATACAAATTAGACCCTGTCTTCTTTGAAAAACTGTGGCCTCCTCTCATTTAACCCCTGAGAACAGTGACTGTGAACTAGGTATAAGAAAGTTTTCCAAGTACGAGTCTCCATTCAGACCAGATGGATGGTTAACGCACTGAACAGAAGAGGCAAATGCTGGTGCTGAGGGCCCCCAGGTTAGGTGGCCTCCAGCGGGTCACGCAAAATACAAAACAAATATTCAATTCAATACAACACATGGACGACAACAGTCTATCCAAGTTTCCTTTATAAGGACTCTCTGGAAAAGACAACAGATAAAAACCACACTCATGTACAAATCTAAGTCTGCTGAGCACAAAGAAAGCATTCACTGGGAGGGATACCAAACATGCCAGATACTTCCCGGGGTACTGTTGCCCTGCAGTGTGTCAGCTGTGCATGCTTAGCGTTAGCAATGCAACAACCACCATCCAAAACACCTGAACAAGCCAAGAATTCATGATAACCATGTGCAGAACTGATCAAAACACTGTCCTCAGTGAAAATGGCACTTTCCCTTTTCACTTTGATGAAAATCTATCGATATGTGCATCAGAAAGAGATTTTAGTTTATTCTGGGTTAAAATTGTATTTGACCAGCAAATGGTGCCATCTCATAGAGCACTGATCCAAAGGAAATGAGATTTCCATGCATGTCCATACACTGAGTTATGGTAAACAAAGTCACAAGAAACCACTACTTTAGGGAAAAATACTGTCAAAATAATGCAGTTTTGCTACAGTGGAGCTTTCTATTCACTGGGTGCATTGTCCTTGTACCCCCTCCCCCAGCCTCAGGGGAGTATTCCCGCACGCACGGAGCATTTCTATTTCACTCACCACCGTGGTTTCAAGAATATAGTTTGGGTTGTGGTGTTTGTGGCATGTTAATTAATAACAGACATCGATTTGAGGGATTTCTCTAGGACAAAGGCAAATACCAACTTTTAAAGTTGGAGCTGATGTTGGTGGTCAGGTCCATCGGTAGCGCACGAGAGGATGGTTCCCTGTACCCTGGCAACTTTGAGGGTGATATTTATTTAAAAACCCCACTGAGGCTGTTTTGAAAGAATCCAAGGTTATTGTGGGTATAGAGATTGGTACCACCTTTTTGAAAAGCAATTTGGCAAGATGAATTAAAATCTTAAAAAGGTAATATACCTTTGCCCCAGTAACTCTACTTATAGAAATCTCAAGGGAAAAACTCAGATGTGGACCAAGATGTTTCTCACGGTATTTGCTTAAAAAGTAAAGATTATAAACACTAACTATTAAGCGCTAACATTAAGTACGAATAAGTACAGTGCTAATAAGCGTGTTAGCATCATATTGCAGTTCAGGAAGGTGTGGGGCTTCTCTGGCTGGCTAGCTCCACCTGGAGTTCCCACAGCACTCAGTCTCAACCTGCCACAGCTGAACATCTCAGCTCCCAAACCTGGCCCCGCCTCCTGTATTTCCTGTATGGCTGAAAGTCACCACCAAGTCCCCAGTCCAGGAATCATTACTGAGTTGTCCCTTTCCCTAACCTCCTTCCCCAGACTGAGGACCAAGTCCATTGTCTTCATAGCTCTCGCATCATCCTCACTGCCACTACCTTGTCTCAGTCCCTCTCGCCTACAAAATTTCCTTGACTAATTTCTCAGTCCCCCCCAGTCGATCCTCACCTCACTATGCGCCAACCTGCTCATCTTTCTAAATGCAAATCTGAATCCCATAGCCCTATTTCTCAAACTCTTCAGCGATCTCCCTCCAGTACCTAGTACAGGTGCTTAGCTAGCTATCTACCAGACATTACTAGGCATTTGCCACATAACGACTCATTTAATCCTCACACTAGCCTATGAAGAGCATACTCTTCTATCGTCTTTAGAGAGATTATTGTCAGCTCTTTTAAAAATGAGGAAATGGAGGCGGCTGGTGTTAGGTGATTGCCTAGGTCACACACCTGCTGGCAGAACTGGTGTCACCCCCTCTAGCCCACCCCCGCCCCTGCCCCCGCCTCTAGGCTCTGGTGCTTGAGTCCTACTCCTGACAAACAGAGCCCTTGGGCCACATCACTCCTCCTAGCCTCATCTTCACGCTTCACCTCCACCCTGTATTCTAACACCCCGAAGTCCTGACACTAGCCCTAACTGCCTTCCCTATCCTCAGCACATTTTTTTTTTTTTTTTGCAGTACGTGGGCCTCTCACTTTTGGGGCCTCTCACTGTTGGGGCCTCTCCCGTTGCGGAGCACAGGCTCCGGACGCGCAGGCTCAGTGGCCATGGCTCACGGGCCCAGCCGCTCCGCGGCATGTGGGATCTTCCCGGACCGGGGCACGAACCTGTGTCCCCTGCATCGGCAGGCGGACTCTCAACCACTGCGCCACCAGGGAAGCCCGACCTCAGCACATTTTTCACCTATCTTTTCTTTGGTGAATCTGTCTTATCTTCCCGAAAGCAAGTTCATACCTAATGAATGTTTATTACGTGCCAGCCTCCAGGCAATGTTCTGGGCGTAGAGGCAGAGCAATGGCCAAGCCAGACAGGCTGTTCTGTTCTCAGGAAGCCACCATTCTAGTTCATGGGGGTGGAGGGAAAGGAGAGGGGAAGAGACAATAATTATGTTAATAAACAAATAAAATAACATCAGGGAACAAAAAGTCTTATGAAGAAAATGAAATAGGGTAATGGCAGAGAAACTGACCGAGGAGAGAGGGCCTCCTATAGTGGCCAGAGGAGGTGATATGGGCACTGAGGTCTGAATGATAAAGAAAGAGGCAGCCAACTAAAGATCTGAGGGCAGGGCCTTGAGGTGAGAAAGGACTTGCTGTGTTCAAAGACAGAAATAATGTTTGTGAACTGAGCAAGGGATGATGTGGTAGGAGATGAGGACGGAAAGTTGGGAAGGGGCTAGCAGGGCAGGGCCTGGTACATCATGGTAGAGTTATTTCAAGTGCACTGGCATGCTACTGGGGGGTGTTTAAGCAGGGGAGTAATAAAGCCTGATTAACCCCTCCCATCATCCTCACTGTACCCTTTCTATCTATCTATCTATCTATCATATTATGGCACCTGTCATTCTGAGTAGCAATTCTTTATAAATATGAAGTCCTTGAGAAAAGAGGACATGTCATTTATCTCTGATTCCCCAGTGCCAAGTACAGAGGGAACATAGTAGGTAGTCAGTAAATTCTTAGTGACTAGAAAGAAAATAATTATCCTCCCACTTTCCAATATCAGGGGCCTTCTGGACATTGGCATGCCCAGTCTTTGGAGAACTCATTTCTTCTTTCCACCTTGAATCTTTACCGACCTCATCTGCCCCTGCGAACTTCTCCACCTTCTTCTGATGCTTTAAGTGCCCAAAGAACTCCAGTGATTCAACCTCTGCCTATATTTGAGGGCACTGATCCAGTTGGCATTTATTGGATATGTACCAGGCACTGTGCAAGGCAAGGGGGATGCAAGTTTCTAAACCATGATCCCAGCCTTCAAGGGCAGACAGCTTTGGCGATTATAATACCTGGTGATGAATGCAAAACAGAAATAGGTTCCAGCTACCAAAAGAAGCTAGAGTTAAAACAACAACTGCATCACCTTTGTGAATCATATGAGTGCTACTGTTCTTATAGGTTCTGGATTTCATAGCTCGTAAACATCCTAGGAACTGAGGCCTAGGAGAGGAGTGCCATCATCCAGCCAATATTCTTGATTATGACCCATGTACCACCGGAGGCTGGGAGAGTAGAAGGGAGGAGCTACAGCTGATTGAAGAAAATCCCTCCCCTTCTACAAAAAGGCTGGATGACCTGGAAGACACAGGCAAGAGAGTCTCCTCTGCAGAAGCAGCCATACGACATGAAAAGGAGGTGCTATGGCATCTTGGATGCAGAAGTGAGGGAATCCAGGTTGTGGTGAAGCACAGGTGGCTTTCTGGCTCTTGGTTCTGGAATGTTCCACAGCTGAGTTGGAAGAAGTGAACAGAGGGAGGGAACTCCACTGCAGTGCACCATTTAGAAATAAAAACATTTCATGATTCAGCAATTGAATCCAGGTAGCTCATAATGTTAGCTGAGGCCCCTGTTGGTTTGGCATGAATAGAAGGGGAGGCTATCATTACTTTGGTTGATCTGTCCTTAAGAAGTTGTTAATAACAATGACCAATAGACTGTTTCTTTTAACACATTCAGAAGTAGTTTTAGAAGGGCCTGACTGAAGACAAAATGAAATGTAAAACAGAAAAAAAGAATGACACCAGATTATTAACCTGTGTGAGTATGGGGAAGGGGTGGGGTAGTAATGCAGGTGTAGGGAAAACACACGAAGGTAGAGAGGAGAGAAGTGGGAAAAGAAGAAGAAAGTCTGTACTAGCCATTCTCTCCTCTGAGAAAACTAGAATGAACAATATGATTCCATTTATATAAGTTTTTATATTTTTGCATATATTTAAAGTAGTACAACTACCTCCTGTAGACTTGATGAATGTTGCTTGTCTTGCCCTGCTGGAGTTGGAAGGGAAGTTCTATTTCTTGGGACTGCAGCCTATCCTAATCCACCCGCACACGTACTGTTCCAGTCAACATGACGTCTGCCACCAAGCCACTGGAGGGGCCGTCTATGACACTGAGACTATTAATTTCCATAACAAAAGCTGTGGTTGCCAAACAAGATTATGCCCTGGATGTAGTGGGCATGTAAACGTGCACACACACACACACACACACACACACACACACACGCAATCTGCATAGGCTGGGAGATTAGTGGTTCTCATTAAAAAAAAAAAAGATGACAGAATAGGAATACCCAGGTATTCTTATCTACCTTCCCTAGCCTATAAATGTGTTTCCCTTCCATGAGTTAGATCAGTCATAAAACATCTACTAGGGAATCCAAAGGACATCAAGAACCCTTCTCAAGTCATCAGCTCTTCTAAACACAATACGTCTATTTATAAGAGTAACATATAAAAGACAGAAATAAAAAAGACTACAGTTTATTAAAGCTTAATCTCCTTTGAATCATTTGGAAATTAAATTTAATGATACTGGGAGCCAAGATGGATACAGAACACACATTTCACCTTCCTAAAATCATTACCAGTTTAAATAGGCTTACATGGTCAGAAAAAGCCTCCTCACACAGAGTTATCTTGCCTCAGCAAACTATCATTTTGGTTTCTCTGATATCCTTATGCCTGAAATTGTGAAGCATGGCTTGGCAGATAGTATTGGTAATGGTTTCAGAATGAGTTGAGTACCAGATGTCAACCAGATTGAGGTCTCTGGTTGGACCTCAGGACTGTGTCCTTGACCCTGTCCAGCTTTGATGAAGACATGGGGGCTGGACATCTTGTTTCCCTCTTCAGATCCACTCAGCACCTTCCCCACCCTGCCTGTGCCCTGCGAGGCTGGCCTCTTTGGGCTGCATCAACAGCTCCCTGTTGCTCTGGCTTCTGTTTGGGTTTGGCCAGTGGAAAGCTCTGGTGGATCTGTCCCTTGATCCAGTGATCTGGGTTCTTCACCTGTGGACAGACTGGCCCAATGTTGGCTGCCTCACCACCTTGGATACCCTATTTTCTGGATCAAGAATGCCAACGGCTTGTCTGGATGGCCACTTGTTGATCCCTTAGAGATAGTGGACTGCCTGCTGGACTACACTTTTGTCCATACCGCAGCTGGATTTGCCTTCTAGCACCTGCTCAACACAGGTTGGTGGGTCCTGGTCCTTCTCAACTAGCCATTGTAGACTCTTTATTTGCATGTTTCAAGGCCACTGCCATTGCTCAGAACACTTTGGCGGGCTTCCCTGGTGGCGCAGTGGTTGAGAGTCCGCCTGCCGATGCAGGGGACATGGGTTCATGCCCCGGTCCGGGAAGATCCCACATGCCGCGGAGCGGCTAGGCCCATGAGCCATGGCCACTGAGCCTGCGCGTCCGGAGCCTGTGCTCCACAACGGGAGAGGCCACAACAGTGAGAGGCCCACGTACCACAAAAAAAAAAAACAAAACACTTTGGCCACTCCTTTATGGGAACAGCTTTTGAAGTTAATTTATGGGGTTTGAAGTTACCAGCAAATTGTTCTCAATATTCTATTCTCATATTTAGTCATATTTGACTTTTGACTCCAAAGGATTATCCCCTACCTTGTTTACAAGAGTTGGCTATAAATGGTGCTTATTAGTTTTCAAATACCACATTTATCCCTAAGGGACCATCCTGTCATTCACTATCCTTAATGAGGTATTGTAGTAGTGTGGGGACAGGTGTGGGTGACATACTGCCTGAATTTGCATCGTGGTTTCATCACTTACTAGCTCTTTGACTCTGAATAATTTAATCACAGGAAATATTCCAATTCTACCATCTCTAAAGTGGGCATAGTAATATTGGGTTGACCAAAAAGTTCGTTTGGGTTTTTTCATAACATCTTACGAAAAACCCAAACGAACTTTTTGGTCAATCCAATAGTACTTACATCACATGGTTACTGGATGATACAAGTTAATAGACATACTACAAGTTAACATTTTATATATATGGATAAAACTTAGAATCATGTCTGATACGTTTTAAGGGCTATTTAACATTCATTAGTGCATTTTCTGCACATACCATAGTTATTATTTAACAGATCAATATACTGTTTTTAAAAAGCAAAAAAAAAACGTTAATATAATGACTAGAGCACATGGTACATTTATTATTACCCTTTCCTAAATAAGGCTACTTAGAGGTGGAAAACAAGCAGTTAAGTTACTTTTAATCCATTTTGAAATAAGGCTCGGTATAAATAAATCCATCAAATAATCACAAACCCTGTACTATGTGTAGGCCAGTAATATATGTGGTGTTTTACATACCGTATTTCTAACCCTCACAACAGTCTCAGTGGAAATTATTATCTCCAATTGCTAATTTTGAAGCAGAAGCTAAGACAGCTTAAATAACTTGTCCAAGGTCACTCAGAGCCAAAAGGGGTGGAAGTGGATCCCTCTGGCTTTCGCGATTCTTCCTATTACATTTCACTGTGCCCAGAAAGTGATGCGATTGATTTTTTAAACAAACATCTAAATTGGTGTAATCCATTTTAGAACAGTCACCTTGGCAGACTCTATACTTCCATGTTCCAAGGGTACTGTCTTTGCTCCAAATACTTTGGCCACTCCTTTATTGGAACTGATTTCAAAGTTAATCTGAGGTATTTGAAGCTACTAGCAAAACGTTTTCAATATTCTATAGTCATATTTAGTCATATTTGATTTTTGACCTCAAAGGGTGTCATCCAAATTCATCATCCACCTCATTTACAAGATTTAGCTGAAAATGCTGCTTGATGTTTTCCAAATACCAAATCTATCCCTAAAGGATGAAGATATGCGACGGCCAAGATTATTAAAAAGAGTCTATTCAGGCTCTGAAGTCAATTCCAAAAGAGGGCTTTAAATACTGTTTAGGCCAGTGGCCACATCTGTCACATATGCTTTTATCCTTGCAGAGTGAACAGAGGGACAGAGGCCATTTGGAAGAATACATTCTTGTGTGATGGCTACAAAATCAGGTTCATTACTTTCATCCACCTTGAAATCTGTATAATTGTGGCTAACACTAAACAGTCAGGAAAATTAATTCATCCACTTGGATTAATTCAGCCATTCCAACCTCAAAGCTCTGATCACAACCCAGCCTTCGATTAAAGAGAAAATTCTGAATTTATGCAGACTACCTTATTGTCTGGCTCTTTGTCTAACACTTTAACAATCAAATCATTCATTTATTACTCTGGTTCCAATAAAATACATGAAATAAGCTTAAGGCAATCATGGAAACTCAGAGGGGAAATCTTGAAAATTTTATAAAAATTCAAGGGACATTCTCTGGAAATCAAAGCCGATTAAAAGTCTATCTGAGGACTTCCTGGGTGGCACAGGGTTAAGAATCCACCTGCCAATGCAGGGGACACGGGTTAGATCCCTGGTCTGGGAAGATCCCACATGCCGCGGAGCAACTAAGCCCGTGAGCCACAACTACTGAGCCTGTGCTCTAGAGCCCGCAAGCCAAAACTACTGAAGCCCGCGCCTAGAGCCCATGCTCCACAACAAGAGAAGCCACTGCAATGAGAAGCCCAGGCACCACAACGAAGAGAAGCCCCCGCTCGCTGCAAATAGAGAAAGCCCGCGTGCAGCAAGGAAGACCCAACGCAGCCAATAATAAACAAACAAATAAATTGTTTTAAAAAAATAAAGTCTATCTGAATTTCAGTGAAATGCCCCTGGTTTAAAGTCAGACATATCTACAAAATCCATATTTACTGAGGGTTACACAAAATAGACATTTTTTCCCATTTCAATCCCTTTTTTCATGCCCCTACATAACTTCCTTTCCTCACCCTCCACTACATTTACTATCTCTGTTGCTACACTGCATTCAGTTCAGGGGTACTAAATCACCCGTTATAATCAACCTGGACCATTTTCCTGATATTTCAGTTATTATATAGAAAGCCATGCACACATCACACTTTAGTGTTAAAGACAGTAAATTTCTAAAATCAGTTCAGCCATGTTAGTTTTCAGAGGCTCATTACTTCATCCCGCAAAAGGAGATGGAAACGGGGGAAATGCCAGGCTAAGGATGAGTTGAACAGTAATTCATTAGAATGTAGTCCTTCCTTTGAGACCACATCCCCTCAAATTTACCGCTACTGTTACTTTTACAAATTACTTGGCTCATTAGAAAGTCAGTTAACTTCCTTCTCTCTATTCCCTCAAGTTTTCTGTAACTTCCTTTAGCATTTTCCTTCCCAAAATTCACACCAGAATGTCAGCCACAATCCTAATTACAAAGCTTCAGATTAAGTTCCTGTTTCTGACATTCTTCTTATTCACAGGTCAAGAAAGCAGAGTCAGGTATGCTGGCCACTGTCCGCAAACATCTTTTCAGTTATGCCTCAAATCTGATATGCAAGATGATTAAAAACAGCTGTATCCCGGAAGGTTCACTCCCTGACAATTCAGCTTCACAACTCCCAAAGTACAAAATTCATTAAGCAACTATTAGGTAGCAACATTGGTGATGACTTGAATTTGAATTTGATGAGCCAGCAATCCCATATTGATTCAAAGCCTCCCTCGATAATCAACTCTTTCAATTTGGCCACATTAGCAAAAAGTTAACAGGGAAAAAAACATATGTGGGGAAAGAAGAAAACTACTTTCTCTTAAAAGTGACTCAAGGATAGTCTGGAAACTCTTAAGTTCATTGGACATGTCGACTAGAATATAAAGAGGTAGAGTATCTGTAACTCTTTTTCTAGTTAACTGATTTCATTTAGGCCCCAGATATAGGCCAGTGAAATTCAAACACAGTTTTGCTAGGACCCAGACGCTTTTAGTCACCTCAAGAGAAGACATGAGTTTCTCCAAAGGAAATTATTTTTAATTTGTTTTATTAAAAAATAATGTGGATTTTACTAAAGATCTCATAAAGATCTCACCACAGTCCAGTAGAAATATAATGCAATATATAGAAATATAATATATATTATATTAATATAATATATATTATATATATATAAATATATATATTATAAAATATAATATATATTATATTATATATATATATTATAATATATAATATATATATAGAAATATAATGCAATATATAGAAATATAATGCAAATCAAATATATAATTTAAAAAATTCTAGTAGTAACATTTAAGAAAAGGTAAAGAAAGTACAATTAATTTTAATAATATATTTTATTTTACTTAATATACCCAAAATATTATCATTTCAACATATTATCATTTCAACATATCATTTCAACATATCATTTCAATTGTCCGATATAAACAATTATTACTGAGACAGTCTGCATTCTTTTTTCCCTACTAAGTCATCAAAATCCAATGTGAATTTTACACTTACAGACATCTCAGTTAGGACTAGCCACATTTGAAGTGCTCAATAGCACATGTGGCCACCATACTGGACAGTGCAACTCTAGATCTTCCTTTTGGGCTTCCTAAACTCTCTCCTTTTCTTCTGCAGAACAATTTAGCTGTGTTCAAGCTCTTCCAAAAGCATGTAACGTCACCCTCCTCCATCACCCTTTTCAACAAACAAAAGACCCTCCAATTATCAGAATTTTCCCTCCGAATAACAGGAGATTATGAACAAATAAGTGAATGAGTGAAAAGCCTGATTGTTGCTGTGACCTAGAGCCAGAAGTCCCATACTGTCTGTTCTTTGGTCTCTCAAAGGGACTGGTCCCATATTCTTCCCTCCCCCAAATTTCACTGCTGTCCTTTAATCTCAGATCTCTTTGGACGCTGAGGCCAGTGTTGCTGTACTGCTCCTTTCCCCTCTCGATCACTCCCAGCCTCACTCTGCCTTTCCCCCTCTGTCCCCCTCACTGATAACCCTCAGGGTCATGGCCACAGCACCCAGGAATCTGTGCTAACCTGTGCACCTGTGCTAACCCACAGCACCACTGCTGTAGAGAACGACAGAAGTTGTGCGAAGATTCCTCAAACAGGCAGTGAGGCTCTGGGAAAGCCAGGTAAGTAAGAACAGAGGGAGCCCTTTTCTCTCACCTGAAGGAGTAGTGGGAAGAGGAAATAGAACCCCAGGTACTGGGGAATCAAGTTAGAGGCAGTAGAGCATAGCAGTTAAGAACACATGCTAAGTCACCCTGCCTAGTTTCAAATTCAGTTCCAACACTCACTAGATATGTGACCGTGGGCAAGTCACTTAACCTTACATGCCTCAGTTTCCTCTTCCCTAAATGGGGGTAATAACAGCACCGACCTCATAGTGTTACTAGCTAAATAAATGTGTTAATGTAGCACTAAGAACAAGAATAAAAAATATACTTGTCAACCCACAGAATGTACAACACCAAAAGTGAACCCTAATGTGAACTGCAGACTTTGGGTGATAATGACGTTCAATGTACGTTCATCAGTTGTAATAAACATACCACTCTGGTGCAGGATGTTGTTAATGGGAGAGACTACGCATGTGTGGGAGAGGAGGCATATGGCAACTCTCTGTACTTTCCACTTAATTTTTCTGTGAACCTAAAATTGCTCTAAAAAATAAAGTATATGAAAAAAATTCCATTATTTAAATATTTATGTAAATATGTATTTAAAATATAATTTATATATAAATATGTATAATTTATGTTTGTATAATTTATATATGTTTATACGTATATATAATTTATATATGCATATATGTATTTAAAATATACTTTATATTATACATGTTATATATATTATATAAGTAATATATGTGACTACTGTATATAAATAATATAAATATATAAGATATTTAGATATATTATATATAATATAAATATTATATAAGAATATATAACGACACACATATATATCAATACATATTTTATTACTTAAAATATGCAAGCAAGGCTGCTCCACTTTAACAAAACTACTCCACTAGCCCTCACTGACGCTTAAGTGACATTGTGGTTGGCCACAACTCTGCCACTGCCCTATCACTGTCCCAAATCTAAGACCCAGTGAACCCAGGTGTGGGTAGCAGGAACCTGACCGGCACAGAGAGCCACCTCCTGGCCACCTGGCTCAAAGGCTACCCTGTAATGTGTGTGTAACTGCTATTTCTGGAGCCTCCTGCAAGCCGGTGCCCACACCCTGGGCTCCTGGCTCACAAAGTGCCTGCTCAGACATTGGAAGCACTGAGCTCACATCTGCCCTGTGACCTCCCAACACGCAGCAGCCAAGCTTCACTCCTCCAGCTTGCACTCTGGTGAGCTGTCCTGCTTGCCCACCTCACGGCAGCCGGCGTCAGCTTACAGTACTAGACCTACTCACACCCATGCAGCTCCAACTCAGGAAAATCATACCTGTGAGCACCAAGCTGTGTACTGCCCTTGATTTGCAACCATAAGTTCTTACCACCTTTGCTCATCTATCAAATGGGTCAACGAAGGGCAATTTGAAAGTATCTATCAAAACTACCACTCTGAGGAATTTATGTATACCTTCATACACAAGTGTGTGAAATGACTTACGTACAACTCTACTTAAATTACTAAAGCATGGTTTGCGTTCACAAAAGACTAGAAACAAATAAAACTGATAAAATAAATTATAAATAGATTTCTATAGAACATAGGTTGATTTTTATGTACAGATAATAGAAAGAAATCTCTGATAAATTAAAGCAAGGTCAGAACAGTGTATAATGAATATAAGAGGAGGGAAAAGAATACATATGTGTGAAAGTCTCTGAAATGACAAAAAACTAAGACAAGTACTTATTTCTTTCGGGGGTGGGGTGGGAGGATGAGGGGTGAGAACTGGGCAGATGGGGGACTTTTCAACACATGCATTTTTGTACTTTTTTTTTTTTTTTAAAGAAGATGTTGGGGGTAGGAGTTTATTTATTTATTTATTTATTTATTTATTTTTGGCTGTGTTGGGTCTTCGTTTCTGTGCAAGGGCTTTCTCTACTTGTGGCAAGCGGGGGCCACTCTTCACTGCGGTGCGCGGGCCTCTCACTGTTGCGGCCTCTCTTGTTGCGGAGCACAGGCTCCAGATGCGCACGCTCAGTAGTTGTGGCTCACGGGCCTAGTTGCTCCGCGGCATGTGGGATCCTCCCAGACCAGGGCTCGAACCCGTGTCCCCTGCATTAGCAGGCAGATTCTCAACCACTGCACCACCAGGGGAGCCCCTGTACTTTTTAATATTTGAACCATGAACTTATTTAAAAAAACCCTAAATATGTAATGAAATTAATAACCTATTCTGCTTACCTTGTGGGGATGGTGACTGCTTTATGAACTGTTAAGTGCCTGGGAAAATTTATCACCCTTTTTGTTGAGGAGGGCTTTGTGGTGGGGCTGATGAGCTGAATCCCTATAAAAGCTTTCTCTTCTGGTACTGATGGAGATTTCTCATCATGAGGCAGATTCCTTGCTACCACACTGTCTCTCAACCTCTGTTTTTCTTTAGAGTCTCACTATTCAAGTTTGATGTCTCTGTGACAGATTGCAGGGGTGGCTGTGGTGAAAAGGACTTTAAGAGTTGCTATACTTATGTGGGAACTTCTAGTCCAGGCTGTGGTCACTCTGACCGCACTCCAGAAACTCAGTATGATCAGTTCACTGATGGAGAGAATTATAAAGTAATAAAAATTTAGAACAGAAAGGGTTGGCAAAGCCCAACAAGTCCCTTATTTTACAGATAAGGATACCAAGGAGTGGAGAGGTTACATAACCAGTTCAAAGTCACACACGTGTTACTGAAGCTGCTACCAGGGAGCAGCATGTTGCCCGGTCTCTTTCCACACCTCCTTCCACTGTCCCATTATAACACTGATTTATTAATTTACAAAGAGGACATCCAGTTACAAGAGACAGATCTACTAAGTGAAAGGAAATGACTATAAAAAGGTGCTTGTTTAAATGATATCAGAGCAAGGGAAAGGAATTAATATTCAAACAACTCAGAGCAAATCTGATCAACACACCATCCTTTCTATCTGCAGGACACTTGACTTTGCAGTGTCTGGAACCCACATGCCCTTCTGAGGAGGTGCAAGGTGTACATGCCATTTATACATAACTATATGGATACAGAGTGTGGCAGAAATGGTTTGTTGCCCACCAAAAATTTGAGCTCACCCTTCATGACATAGAACTGTCACCAAGAACTACATTTACAAGCCCTCCTGACATCTAGATGGGGCCATGACTAGTTCTCTCCAAGGGAGTGAAAGTGGAAGTGAGGATGTCCTTTGGGGGCCAGGTCATTTAGGAAGTGAGTCTGCCTTTTTCATGCTCTCCTTCCCCATTCATGCTACGTGCAAAAGAGTCCAAGACCTGCAGGATATCACAAGAAGGATACAAGTGGCCTGGATCACAAGAAGAAAGTGGCCTGGATCCCTGAATTGGAGGAAAACTGCTTACTGACCAGAAATAGCCTTCATTGGACTGCAACTGTTAGTAAATTAACTTTTAATGTGTTACGACAATAAAATTTTGGAGCTTGTTTATGTTATTCTAATCTGTGCACAGGGACATTTCAGTGAGACCTCAAAATAAGTCATTACCTCTCAGCTTTAAAAAAGAATCATTGAAGGACTTCCCTAGTGGCTCAGTGGTTAAGACTCCATGCTACCAATGCAGGGGACCCAGGCTCGACCCCTGGGCAGGGAACTAGATCCCACATGCATGCCACAACTAAGAGTTCGCATGCCGCAACTAAGGAGGCTGCCTGCTGCAACTAAGACCCGGCGCAACCTAGTAAATAAATAAATATTTTTAAAAAAAGAATCATTGAGTAACAAGAGGAAAAAAAATATCCTGTTACTATTTTTAGTTCCTCTAAGGCTTACTTCCTTAACTCTACAAAATATATCACAATTTACTGACTTAATAATTTAGACAATATCTATTGACTTCCTGGTATGAAAGATGATGAAAGATGAGAATTTAGTTCACTTAATCTCTCCTTTTCTTGCTGTCTTCCAATGTTTAATAATTACATTTTTATTGGTTACATTTATAGCTTTAACTACCACCTTTTAAAAAAAGAAAGACTATTCTTAGAGCAGTTTTAGCTTTACAACAAAATTGAGAGGAAGGTAAAGAGATTTCCCATCTACTCCCTGCCTCCACACATTCATAGCCTCCCCCATTATCAACATCACTCACTAGAATGACAAAGTTTTTGTATTCTGCCTTAAAGTGCTTTGATTCTGTCCTTATACTTGACTGATCATTGGGCATAGAATTCTTAGTTCATAATAATTTTTTTCTCATACCATGAAGTCATCATCCTATGTGCTCTAGCCTGTCCGTGTGCACATGAATCACCTGGGATCTTGTGAAAATGCAGATCCTGACTGGTGGGTCTGGGGTGGGCCTGAGACCTGCAATTCTTTTTGTTGTTTTAATAAATTTATTTATTTATTTTTGGCTGCATTGGGTCTTCGTTGCTGCGCATGGGCTTTTTCTAGTTGCGGCGAGCGGGGGCTACTCTTCCTTGCGGCGCGCGGGCTTCTCATTGTGGTGACTTCTCTTGTTGCAGAGCACGGGCTCTAGGCGCACGGGCTTCAGTAGTTGTGGCACGCGGGCTCAGTAGTTGTGGCACGTGGGCTTAGCTGCTCTGCGGCATGTGGGATCTTCCCGGACCAGGGTTCGAACCCGTGTCCCCTGCACTGGCAGGCGGATTCTTAACCACTGCACCACCAGGGAAGTCCCTGAGACCTACATTTCTAATAAGCCCCCAGATGATGATCTTGTCTGTGGTCTGAGGCCCATGCTTGAGCAATAAGTTTCCAGCATTTAATGCTGCTGATGAGAAGGCTGGTATGAGCCCAATTCACATCCCTCTTCAGTTCTCTCTCTCGGGTATCTTTTAACATATTGTGCTTATTCTTAGTGTTTGTAAATTTCAGAGGATGAGGCTTTAAATTTTTTGTTAATCATTGTCCTCTGCTCTTGGTCGGCTGTTTCAATCTTAAGGTTTGTGTCTTTCTCCAGTTTTGGGGAATGTTCAATTATTTCCTTCAAAATGTCTTCCCTTTCCCCCTGGCATTCTCTCTGGATTTACTTTTTGAGACTCCTATTGGTTAGATGTTGGAGCCTTTTCTCTTTCCAGCTCTATTGAGGTATAATTGAGATAAAACATTGTATAAGTTAAAGGCGTGCAACATGTTGATTTGTTAACACTCTGTATAGCAAAACGATGACCACTATAATATTAGCTAACACCTCCATCATGTCACATAATTAACATTTCTTTTTTTGTGGTGAGAATATTTAAGATCTACTCTCTTGGCAACTTTCAAGTATATAATACGGTATTATTAACTATAATAACCATGCTGTACATTAGATCTCCAGAACTTATTCATCTTATAACTGGAAGCTTGTTCCCTTTGGCCAACATCTTTCCACTTCCTTCCCCTGCCCCGCCCCTTCCCCCAGTCCTGGTAACCATCATTCTACTCTTTATTTCTACGAATTCAGCTTTTAAAGATTCAACTACATATGATGTCATACAATATTTGTCTGACTTATTTCATTTAGCACAATGCCCTCAAGGTCCATCCATGTTGTCACAAATGGCAGGATGTCCTTCTTTTCATGGTTGAATAATATTCCATTATATATATTATATGAAAACATAATAGATATAGAGAGACAGATATAGATACTTATCTCTATCTATCTAGATTTCTATATATCTTTATCTGTCTATCTATATCTATATCACATTTTCTTTATTCATTCATCCACTGATGGACAGGTAGGTTTTTTCTATATTTTGCCTATTGTGAATAATGCTGCAGTGAACATGGGAGAGCAGAGATCTCTCCAAGATAGTGATTTCATTTCCTTTGGGCAAATACCCAGAAGTGGAATTGCTGGATCATATGGTAGTTTTATTTTTATTTTTTTGAGGAACCTCCACAGTGTTTTCCACAGTGGCTGTATCAGAGCTTTGGGACTACCTTGACTTCTCTTTTCTCTACTGTCTCTATTCTCTTTCCCTTTTTTTCTCTATGTCTTCATCTTATTTTCCTCAAGACCTTCTATTGAATTTCTGGACAGCCTATCTTTAATCTCTAAAAGCGCTTTCTTTTTCTATTACCTGATTTCATGTCATTTTAAAATGGATATTATGAATTCTTGGATCGCTCTGAACATACTAATGAGAGCTGTTGTTTGTTTGTTTGAAGTTTCCTGTACTGTCTTTGCTTCCTCTAGGGTCTGTTTTTCTGTTTACCTTGGCCCTTTCTCTTTCATGCTGCAATTTTTCCCCTACATATTTGGTGATTCCTGTCTGTTCATACTTAAGAATAAAGGATGAAGTAGATGGTGTGAGTTTTCCTCGATGTTGCACAAAATTGTTTCCCCTTATTTACTCTCCTTAATAAGGTCAACATATATATTGTTTATATAACCATTTTCTTATTAATGATCATTATGTTATTTCCAAATTTTTCCCATACAGTGTTTCAATAAACATCCTCATAGATATATATCCATAAGGGCTGATACAGTTATTTCTATGAAATAAATTCCTAAAAGTGAGATTGCTGGTTGGAAGTAATACACATTCTAAAACTTTTTATTATGGAAAATGTCAAACATGTGGAAAGCTAGAGAGAATGGTATAATTATTCTCTTAATTTGATTGAGAGGATGCAAAAACTTGCAGACATGAAAAAGGCTGGTCTTAATGTATCTATACGTCTACCCACTTGCACCCCTCCTCTTGGACTCTGTTGAAGTAAATGCCAGACACCAAATCATGTCATCCAAATGAATACAAGTTCACATTTTAATAGATACAGCTGTAACCAGGCAGGACCTTATGGGGCCTCCCAGGGACAGACGCCCCCTGCCCCGCCCACTCCTCCATCTGCTTCTTGCTTGTGGAAAAACTTTAGCCTCCTACACCCTCCCCAAATTCCAAAGAATAAACTTAATCAGAGAAGTGAGAAAATGCAGAAACAAAGGAAAATAGTCAAGCAAGACAAAATAATAATAGTTTAGCCATTAAGCAAAGTCAAGTACCTTTAGTTCTCCTCAAAGGCTATAGATAATACTCTGAGCCATGTCCTTTGAGCTGTTTTGCAGATACTGAAACCCCCACCAGGTGGAAGAAGTTAACTGCATGCTGACCACAAGCATGTAGAGCCCCAGACTGACTGGAACCAGAAGGTTGATGATATTGACTTCTAGTTACCTCACGACCAACCAGTCAGAAGAATGTCCTTGACCTGATCACATACGCTGAAACTCTCTCCCTCACAGTCTTTAAAAATCTTACCTGGAAAGCCATCAAGGAGTTCAGGACTTTTGAGCATTAGCTGCCCCATGCTCCTTGTTTGGCAACTGCAATAAACGCTGCACTTTCCATCACCACAACCCAGCAACAGTAGATTGGCTTTACTGTGCTTGGGTGAATGGACCCAAGTTGGGTTTGATAACGCTGCCAGGTACTTCCCCCTGAACTTTAGTAATTCCCTTCCAACTCCAAGGAATTTCAATTTTTCCACATGTAGCCATGGATATATGTATTCTTTTTTTCTGCGGGGAGGGGCATACAGGAAACAGGAAACATTCCTCTCTTTTCTTCCCAAATTCTGAACCAGCAAAGGGATATAGGAGCCACACAAATGGAGATTTTAAAATGTCATCTGAAAAGCTGGATTGGATGATTTGCCTTTATATTTTTAGCCAAACTGTCTTACTAACACTTCACCTCTGCATTAAATAAATGGACCTCAGGGAGTCACTGGGATAGCGGTCAACCACAGGTGTCCCCCACAGGTGTCATGCCTGCCGGGGGAAGCTTGCCATATGGCTGGGAGCACATCAGAATACCCTATCACAGCAGGCAGGCAGGCAGAGCTGGAAAAGAGACCCAGATGGCACCAATCCAACACAGTTTCCTTTCCCAAATTCATGAAACAGTCCTCCTCTTCTGGAGAAAAGGGAATGAGGGGCAGGGAGAGGGGCCACCAGTGTTATTCTACAATGAATCACGAGGCAGGGAAATGGAGTTCCCCCCAAAGATGTTATCAATATATTTCATTTTTGCCAATCTGATAGGTTGTGTTTTACCTTGAGTTTCCCTGACAACTAGCAGAATGGTCACTTTTTCATAGGCTTATTGGTCATTGCATTTCCTTTTCTGTGGACTGCCTGCTTTTCTATCAAGTCCTTTTCTTATGCACTTGGAGGAGGATTTTTTTAAATATTAAGAATATTAATCTTTTTACTGTCACACTGTTGCAAATATCTTCTTCCAGTGTATCATTTGGCTTTTGACTGGACGTATAGGTTCTCTTTCCATAGAGAAACAAAAGTTTTATTTAGTGATGCCACTCAGCAGAGATGAGGGCTGCTTTGCTGTGATGAAATACTACAAAAGAATCTCGGGCATTTCAGGCTTATTGACAATACTGTAAAAGCCCATTGAAAAAGCATGAAGCCCCCACCCCCACCCTTTTTTATTGATGCAGTAAAAAGACATGCTATAACAGCTTTTACCTTTCTTCCTTGCCTGACAAGGGTAAGCTCATTAAAATCTACTAGCAGTTCCCCAGCTATCCATATGTCATCTGGCCACTTACATGGGCAGAAAATTGTAAAATCAATTTAAACAGTTTAGGAAGTGAATGAGGTCACTTCAAAATGATTTTAATCTACTGCACTAATTGCACCTAAAGTGCCTGCACACATTTCTCCCAATTTATAATTCCAACTAAGGGTTGACATCTTTAAAATACCTTGGCAATGCACCCTGGAGGGGGTGGGAAGTTTGCTGATTTTCCCTTCCTCATCTGTAGGTGAAAGGATCTGCTTATATCCCCAGTCCATGGAATTTAAGTATAAGAAAGGCGCTTAGAGCTTTTCTTAGCCAACCTCCCCACTTGTTTAAGAAACGAGAGGAAGAACTAAAATGTCTGTTCCACCTCTCTCTAGGAGCCATCCCTAACTTCCTTTCTCACCCCCTAGTTGGCTCAGGAGTCTGTGTTATTAATCTCTGTAGCCCTCACACCTTGCGCTGAGCCTGACATACAGTAGGACCTCAAAGGAGTTTGTTGAATGAGTTTCCAAGACTACACAGTTAGTGTCAAAGCCCCACTGGTTCCTGGTTCAGGACTCCTTCCCCTACTGTAAACTCTCCAGACTCTGGAGTAAGAAAGATCTGAGTTGGAATCCTGGCTCTGCCACTTACAAGATGTGTTCCCATGAGCAGGGTTATTAACCTTTCTGAGACCATCTCTTGGTTTCTCCTTTCTCTTTTTTAGTTCTGTGGTAAGCCATCTCCAGTCAGGCTCTCATCCCTACTGCTCCACAGAATCAGCTTTTGTCCAGGTCACCCACAAGTTCTATGCTGCACAATCTGTCAGTCATTGGCCTTGACTGTTGGGCAGCACTTGAAACAGTGGATCACACCCTCGCTAAGCACTCTCCTCTCCTGGCTTCCAGGGGACCATTTTCTCCTTGTTCCCCTCCCTAGCTGCTCCTTCATCATTTCATTGCCTTGTTCATCTCCCAGGTCTCTCCACATTGGAGAGCTTAGTCCTTGGACCCTTCTCTTCACCATCTACCGCAGGTGATCTCATGCAGACTCATAGCTTATAAACCATCTATACAATGACAATTCTCAAATTTATCTTTCCAGCTCAGACCAGTCCCCTGGACTCCTTTCCACACCACCTACCTCCTTGACATCTCATCATGGGTATTTGGCAGGCATCCCAAAATTATGTCTAAGAACAAACTTCTGATTTCTACTTCTAAACCTCTTCCTTCCACCATCTTCCTCATTGCCCTTCTTTCAGTTGCTCAGGCAAAACCCTGGCATCATCCTTAAATCCTTTCTCTCATATCCTATATCAAATCTGTCAGCAACTCTGTCCTTCCTCCCTTCAAAACAGATCAAGAACCAACCAAGCACTTTCACTCTCTCCACTACAACCACTGCCAGTCTTATCCAGACCATTCAACAGCTTCCTCATTGGTGTCCAGGCTTCCACAGTCCTGCCAAACTGTAAGCAAGATCACGTATCTCCTCCAATGATTTCCTGTCTTCTACCAAGTAACCCCCCAAATCTTTACAAAGACCTACCTTATTCGATCTGGTCCCCACTGCCACTCTGGCCTCAACTCTCAAGCTCCCCTCAGCTAATGTCTGCTCAGCCATCCTAGCTTCCTTCCTATTCCATGAAATGTCAACATGTTCCTTTGCACTCTCTGTTCCCTCTGTCTAGAATGCTCTTCCCCCAGATAGTTGTATGGCTCATTCCTGTCATTTCCTCATGTTTCCTGCTCAAATGTCACCTGTTTAAAGTAGCAGTTCCCCCATCACTATCTGCTCACCTTACTTTCTTATTTCTTTTTCCCTTTTTATTATTATTTAATATTACTATATTTCTTACTTTTATTACTTTATTCTTGTTTCTTCATAGCACTTTTCATCTGACATATTACACATTTGTTTATTGGCTTTCTCCCCCACCACTGCTATGTTCCCATTGTCTGGAAGAGTATGTGATAATTAACAAGTGCCCGAAAGATTTCTGAGTGAATGAATGAACAAGCTTTTATTTAGTAAGGACTAAATTAATGTATGTAAAACATTTAATAGATTATGGGCACAGTGTGAGTTGCTCAATAAATTAGTAATAAAAACATGGAAAAAAAGGAGAAAAGTTTGACAGCATATGTTTCCAGCAGAAGGGTAGATACGCTACAGAAAAGAAATTTATTAATAAGCATGCTATCTTTTATTTTCTTTTTAGTTCCAAATCAGAGTTTGTTGCTTGAGACTAAGATGACCACACATCTCTGATCCTTGCGACAATCCCAGTTTATACTCTTTTTTAAAAAAAAACAGTTTTACTTTTATAAAAATAACATTATATAATTAATAAATAATAGATTTTATTTTTTTAGAGCAGTTTTAGGTTCACAACAAAACTGAGTAGAAAGTATGTAGGAACTCCCACCGGTGTTGTATATTTGTTACAATCAATGAATCTACATTGGTATGTTATTATTACCCAGCGTTCATAGCTTACGTTAGGGTTCATTTTTAATACTGTTCATACTATGTGTTTTGATAAATGTATAATGACATGCATCCATCATTATAGTACCATACAGAATAATCCCCTAAAAATCCCCTATGCTCCACCCATTCATCCTTCCCTCCCCCTTAACTGCTGGCAACCACTGATCTTTTTATTGTCTCCATAGTTTTGCTTTTTCCTTAATATCATACAGTTGGAATCATTCAGTGGGTAACCTTTACAGATTGGCTTCTTTAACTTAGTAATATACATTTAAGTTTCCTCCATATCTATTCACGGCTTCAGAGCTCGTTTCTTTTTAGTGCGGAATATTCTATTGTCTGCATGTACCACAGTTCATTTATCCATTCACCTACTGAAGGACATCTTGGTTGCTTCCAAGTTTGAGCAGTTATGAATAAAGCTGTTATAAACATCCATGTTCATGTTTTTGTGTGGACAGAAGTTTTAGACTCCTTTGGGTAAATATCAAGGAGCGTGACTGCTGGATCATATGTACGGTAAGAGTGTGTTTAGTTTTGTCAAGAAACTGCTTAAGTGTCTTCCAAGAAAATCTGTATAATTTTAATTATGCTTAGTGCTTCCTTTTATTCTCATGTCCAAGTTTTATTCAATTTAAATTGAATGATCATTCTATTTAAGACAGATAATCTCTCCTGAATTATAGAAAAACAGTATTTCACCCCACTATAGTGTTTCTGTAGTTGTATTTCTTGGAACCAAATCAAAATGAATCACAAGTAGCAATTAATCCAAGGACTACTGGGGAGAGCAGAGAGGGCAAGTGAACTGGCTCTCATTTTCCTTGCGGGGGAATCAGGGCAATGAGGTGAAGAGGCTTCTGCAGGCCCGAGCCAGCCAGCTGCGGAGCAGGAGTGCAGTCAGAATCTCTGCAAACTCCATTAAACGCACCGTCGTCTCTAGACCAAAATCTTCTTTTATTGTCCAATTAGTTAGGGTTCCTCAGCTCCTAAGGATGGCACTTGATGGATTTAAAATGGAAGTGTGGCAGCCCTGAGAGGGACAGTAGTCGCTAATTGGAGATAGGCCCCCGACAGGTCTCTGAGCCTGGGCTGGGATTGCCCCTCCTGACCTGTCCTACACAGCCTGCACCATGCCTGGGCTCCCGACTGCTGTGTTGGTGCAAAGAGGTCTGGCAACCATTAGAAAGTGGAGAATCATGGGGCTGAAGAAGTACTTGATGCTGTACCCTGCTGCCTTTCCAGACTGCTCCACTGCTTTGGCCACTGGGCTTAACAGAAGCAGCACCAGCAGCACCCCTCGGCTGTGCTAACACACCAAGTGCACAGGCCCCAGGCCAATCAACGGACGGTACTTCCTAGGTTCCAGGAACTCTTCTATGCACTTAAATATTATTTAACCCTCATACCAACTCTAAGAAGGAGTTATTACTCATCTTCATATTAAAGAGGGGAAACCAAGGAACATATGGGTTGAGTAACTTTTCCAAGGTCACAAGGCAGGTAAGCAGTGGGGCTAGGATTTGAAAGTGCACAGTTTGGTTTGTTCCAGGATCTAGTCTTTTTTTTTTTTTCGGTACGCGGGCCTCTCACTGCCGTGGCCTCTCCCGTTGCGGAGCACAGGCTCCGGACGCACAGGCTCAGCGGCCATGGCTCACGGGCCCAGCCGCTCCGCGGCATGTGGGATCTTCCCGGACCGGGGCACGAACCCGCGTCCCCTGCATCGGCAGGCGGACTCTCAACCACTGCGCCACCAGGGAAGCCCCCAGGATCTAGTCTTAATGACAAAGGTATGTGTCCCTTCAATGTGCCAGCAATGTCTGAATTTTCCCTAGTTAACCTAATGGGTTAATTGGATCTCTCTGTCATCATTTCTTCCATTCAAGGGAGTATTTTACAAACAGTAAAAGCATATTAATTTGGATCCAAGTAATTTGATGTAAATTGCAGTCTTCTCAAACTCAATTCCCTTCCCTATAAAACAGGGGTAGATACGGTATTGACATTTGTTGCAAGAATAAGATGAAGACATGTTTATAAAGTGCGGCGTCCTTGTATCAAGAAACTGCCACAGTAATACTAGCTTCTACTGTTATTTGATTGTTACTGTTATCTTTAGGCTGAAATGGAACCTTCCCTTTGCAATATACAGGAAGAGAGTTTGTTAAATGCTGCAAACAGTACTTTTAGAATTTAAAGTACCTTTAAGGGATATTTTAAAACACTTTAAAAGCATTTGCTCTTGTGTCAACCATCAGCAGGCAATTACAAGCCAGGCTTAAATATTGCTCATGGCACATTACAAAGGACCTCTTCTTATTAACCCTTTGCTGGCCAAGTTCCTGTTACTAAACAGAGTTGAAAGTAACACAAGGTCAATTTAAATATTCTTTATCAATCAGAATGGACTTTCTACAAATTTACTATATCATGCATATAAAACACTTCCGTGCAGTAAGGTATCTATAGAAAAATTCATGACGAGAAAAACAAAGGAGGACTAATAAAATAAAATTCATGTGTCGAGCTTCCTGTTGACCATCACAGCCAACACTCACAACTGCTCATATAGTCTCTCAGTCCAAACCTAACCTTATACACAGGGCTCCTAAACTATCTTCCATAAAGGGGACTCTCACACAAGAACAGCTTTACTAACAGTGCCCAGTGATTGAAAATGACCAAAAGACAGGATTAATTCACTAACACATAGAAAGGAATTTAAATTGTATTAATTGTAATAACATCTACACGCAATTAAAAACCATCTACACCCATATGCTCAGGATATACTATTTATTCAGTCTATGGAGAAGGCTTGTTATCTGGGTGGATGGTTTCAAGAAAGGACCCATCAATAAATATGAGTTTCTACCCTCCCACCTGCCATTCCCCACCCAGGGCCTTGGCCCACAGGTTGCAAAGCGATGTTTTGTTCTTCAGTCAGATTAGAAGACAACTTTTGGGGTCTCTGTGCAGCTTATCACAGTTCTACCTTCTCTAAAACTGCTTTTTCATCATCCACATGTTCCCAGGGGTTGGCCTTTGTTTGTCTCATTTATTCCACTGGACCTTAGCCAAGTGACTAGGGGTGAGTCCCTTACCCATGATAGGTCAGAGTTCTTTCTGCAGAAATTTAGAAATGGGACCAAGAGGTTCCAGCTCTAATCTGGGCTGCCTGCATGAATGGAAGAACAAAAACCAATTTAGTCATCTTGGACAAAAGGGGCTTCGTAGAAGATGTGCTAACTGGCACAGAGAGACTGAAACTGAGAATCAGTGGATGAGTGAGGCAAAAACAAAATGCAAAACAAACAACAAACATCTGGCTGGATTCTTGCTAGCATTCCAGTCCCTCCTGTAGCCAGGCTGCATGTTCTTGGGATCCATAAGACACTATATATTCTTGACATACAGATGGCCAATAGGCATATGAAAAGATGTTCAACATCGCTAATTATCACAGAAATGCAAATCAGAACTACCGTAAGGTATCACCCCATACCGGTCAGAATGGGCATCATTAAAAAGTCTACAAATAAACACTGACAAGGGTGTGGAGAAAAAGGAACCCTCCTACACTGTTGGTGGGAATGTAAACTGGTGCAGCTACTATGGAAAACAGCATGGAGGTTCCTTAAAAAACTAAAAATAGAGCTACCATATGACACAGCAATCCCACTCCCGGGCATATATCCAGGCAAAACTATAATTTAAAGAGATACATGCACCCCTACGTTCATAGCAGCAGTATTCACGATAGCCAAGACATGGAAACAACCTAAATGTCCGTGGACAGATGAATGGATAAAGAAGATGTGGTACCTATATACAATGGAATACTGCTCAGCCACAAAAAAGAATGAAATAATGCCATTTGCAGCAACATGGATGGACCTAGAGATTATCATACTGAGTGAAGTAAATCAGAAAGAAAAAGACAAATACCATATGATATCACTTATATGTGGAATCGAAAATATGAGACAAATGAACTTATTTACAAAACAGAAACAGACTCACAGACATATTTACGGTTACCAAAGGGGAAAGGGAGTGGGGGAGGGATAAATTAGGAGTTTGGGATTAGCAGATACAAACTACTATATATAACATAGATAAACAACAAGGACCTACTGTATAGCACAGGGAACTATATTCAGTATCCTGTAATAAACCATAATGGAAAAGAATATGCAAAAGAATATACATATATATATCTGTATCTGAATCACTGTGCTGTACACCAGAAACTAACACAACATTGTAAATCAATTATACTTTAATAATAAAAAAAGACACTACATATTCTTTAAATATATCTTCTCCCCACTTTCTTCCCTCCTTAATCTAGTTGCCTTGGTTTCTATTAGTTATGACCAATAGCTCTAACCAATACAAACAGGATCAAGTTGGGCAGGAGACATCTGCTAATTCAGGTAAGGTGCTTGCAAATAGTCATAAAGCATTGCTTCTTGTTTTTTAAAAAAAATTTATCTGGTGTTTAGTCTCTCTCTCCCTTTAGATTCTGAATACTCTGATGGCAGAGACCAAGCCTCCACTACAATGAGGAACCCTCAGGGTGCCTTTTGTAATGTACAGTGTAGGAAGCCCTCTGTGAATTTGCATTCATGATGATGATATTTCAGTGTCCTGAATCTTACCATTTTGACTCAGATGTGAAATTAGTTTCGATACTAAAAAACCCTGAATTTGAAAACAAGATATTTAAGTCAATTAAGTTACCAATAAATGGCCTTCAACACAGGGGCTTTGTTTTCTTTTGTTTTTTTTGTTTTTTTTTTTGCCACACCACGCAGCATGTGGGACCTTAGTTTCCTGACCAGCGACTGAACCCGCGCTCCCTGCAGTGGACTGCCAGGGAAGTCCCCAACATAGGGGCTTTTAAATGTCATAGAAGATCCAGGTCAAAGTCATCACCTCTTCAAAGAAAAGGAAGGCATTTGAAGAGAGACCTCTGTTCCGCCTGGTGGAAACACTCTTTTTATTCCTCTCCAGTTTATAAATTTTCTAAAGCATGTTGATCTTTGAAATTATACAAGATACATTTACCTTTAAAAGTTCGTAACTTGTACTGAGAATTCTTCAGTCCTTCAGATGGAGGAAGCAATCTGAAAACAAGGATGTCACTTATTTGTACTCTTTGGTCTAGATTCCATTTCACCATCATAAAAATCAGCATTTTGCTCTAAAGGTTAATCCACGAGACTTAGAAAATCTGAAATCGTTCTGACCAGATAGTTCACTACAGTAGCAGAGCAAGTTATTCTTATTCAGGGGTCAATCTACTTCAGTTCTGTGAAGTAACTGTTGACGACAGATTGTGGGCTGCCTTTCCTGTCCCCAATTCTATTTCTCTAGGAACTGTTCCTACCCAGGGACTCTGCTGAAAGGACAGCCTGGGCCGCTATGATTTAACTAGAGGAGAAGGTGGAGAGAGCTGGAGGAGGTCAGAGAACCACAGGGCGACGCTTGCTAGTGGCATCTGGAATCACAGATCATCCCCAGGGCCTGGCCACCCTCATCTCCGAGAGGTCCCTCAACTTCTCCTTCATTAGAACCAGCTTGAGTGACCTGCCCAATCCTAGGGGGAGGGAAGCCTTGAGAAGGATAATCTTACAGTTTTTCCATGTTAAATACACATCACAAGCAAAGGAAAACAATTTTTGTCCTTTTTTCGCATCATATATTAGGGGTTCTTTCAAAATATAACGTTAAGAAATAAACCTTACGAAGTGAGGAGCAAGAGACAGCAAATGGCTTAGAGTCAAAAATATAAATAAGGGGGCTTCCCCGGTGGCGCAGTGGTTGAGAGTCCGCCTGCCGATGCAGGGGACGCGGGTTCGTGCCCCGGTCCGGGAAGATCCCACGTGCCGCAGAGCGGCTGCGCCCGTGAGCCATGGCCGCTGAGCCTGCGCGTCCGGAGCCTGTGCTCCGCAATGTAGAGGCCACAACAGTGAGAGGCCCGCGTACCGCAAAAAAAAAAAAAAAAATATATATATATATATATATATATATATATATATATATAAATAAGGATTTGGGGTCTGTAAGAAGGCTGCTAAACCACTTTGTGCCTCAGTTTCCTGAACTGCAAATGAAAACAATGCCAATGTCTGACCCACCTGCCTCATGGGGTTATTCTGATAATAAAATGAGATAAAAGTGAAAAAGATATTGCAATTAAAGGTATTAGATGTACATTTATACCTACTTTTGTTTTGAAATCATTTGATAGAGTTAAATATATTAAGAAAAGGTTATTTTTCACAGCTCATTTCCTATTGGTAGGGGACACTTCTGAATCTTGTGATAATCTTTAGGGTAATAATCAATTGCTAGAACACAGAGACTAGTGAGTAATTCAATTCAGCCGCTTAGAAACAAAGGACCTTTTACTTCCTCCCCCCTCTAACTCTGCCACTGGCATCTTTTTCTCTCATAGAAAAGAAATCTGGAAGTGGGCAGTCCAGGGCTGGTATGGGGGTTCTGCAATACTGTTGAGGACTTGACTCTTTCTCCCTTTCCAGTTTGTCTTCCTTAGGGCTTGTCTCTCATCTACAACGTTCAAGATGGCAGCCTGAGTGCTTGTCGTCATGTCTACATCCAGGCAGGTAGATGGGGCAGGGCATCGGGCAAGAGGGGGTGTGTATTAGCTAAGTTGTCTCCTTCTTTTTTTTTTTTTTTTTTTTTTTTTGCAGTACGTGGGCCTCTCACTGTTGTGGCCTCTCCCACCGCGGAGCACAGGCTCCGGACGCGCAGGCTCGGTGGCCATGGCTCACGGGCCCAGCCGATCCGCGGCATGTGGGGTCCTCCCGGACCGGGGCACGAACCCGTGTCCCTTGCATCGGCAGGTGTACTCTCAAACCACTGCGCCACCAGGGAAGCCGTAAGTCGGCTCCTTCTAAAGAGCTTTCCTGGAATCCCTATCCAGTAATTTCCATTTATATCTCAACCAAAAATGTGTCACACTGACCACCTCTACCTGCCAGGAAAGCTCAGACCCACAGATTTTATTGTTGTTTGGTTTGGGGTTTGGGCTGTACCCCTTGCTACCCCCAATAAAACCTGGTTTCTCTTAGTAATTAAGAAGGAAAGCATATTGAGTAGGTCTCTGTTATACCAGTAATTGAGAATTCTGGTTACTAGAGTGTTAATTTTATTCATTTTCAATTTCTAAGAAAATTTAAAGCTGGTCATCTTGGCAATATCCTAAAAGAAACAAAGCTTCACAGGCTTGGCCAGGGTCATGACCACAGGGCTGGAACGAAATCTAAGCTTTCCCCATCCCTGGCCAAGCGCTTTACTCAGCAGGGCGCCTCATGTCTGGCTTCAAATACAATTCCCATGTGAGTTTCCTACCAATTTAAGAGCCAGGATCAGCAGTGTGGTCAGCAGAATAATGGCCCCCAAAGACGTCCATGCCCTAATCCCCGGAACTTGTGCAGATGTTACCTTATGTGATGAAGGGATTTACAGTTGTGATTAAAGGGATGGACCTTGAGATGGGAAGATTAACCTGGATTATCTGGGTGGGCCCAACCTAATCACTTGAGTCCTTAAAAACACAGAATCTTTTCCAGCTGTGTCACAGAGATGAGATAGAAGATTGGAAACTTGAGGGACTGGACTCCCACTGCTGACTTTGAAGATGGTGAAGGAGAGTGGGCATGAGCCAAGGAATGAAAGTGGCTTCTAGAAGCTGGAATGGGCGGCAGCTGCTGGCCAGCGTGGAAATGCAGACCTCGGTCCAACAACCTCGAAGAACTGAATTCTGCTGACAATCTGAATGAGCAAAGAAACGGATCCTCCCCCAGAGCCTTCAGCAAGGAACAGAGTCCCACATACACCTTGATTTCAGCCCCATGGGACTTGTGTCTGTTTCTGAATTACAGAACTGTAGATAATTTTTGTTGTTTTAAGTTGATAAATTTGTGATAATGTTACATCAGCAACAGGAAACTAGTACAAGTGGACTGACAGTCTTCAGACAGAGGCTGCAAGCCCTCCTGTAATATTTTTCATATTTGTAAGCAAGCTTATAAATGTCTCCTTACCTGCACAGGAACAGCTTCTGACAAATTAACAGGTGGAAGCCATTAATGGGTAAAAGGTGGTGGGGACACCTGAGCTCTCAGGTATTAGAAGAGCCCCATCTTGGGCTTCCCTGGTGGCGCAGTGGTTGAGAGTCCGCCTGCCGATGCAGGGGACACGGGTTCGTGCCCCGGCCCGGGAAGATCCCACATGCCGTGGAGCAGCTGGGCCCGTGAGCCATGGCCGCTGAGCCTGCGCGTCCGGAGCCTGTGCTCCGCAACGGGAGAGGCCACAACAGTGAGAGGCCCATATACCGAAAAAAAAAAAAAAAAAGAAGAGCCCCATCTTAATAGTAATACAGGCAGCACACACCTTCATTCATTTAAATTACCTCTGGAGCACAAAGATGCTGGGGCCAGGCAGGTAAATTAAATGAATGCAGCTGTAGGTGTGTTTGAGTGGAAGGGACTGTGGCATGAACTGGACAGCATGCCATGTCCAAAGACCATCAAATGCAATTGAATTAAAACACGACACCAGCCAAACAACATCCACTTAAGGGCCAGATTCAGTCCCTGCATCACCATCAGTTTCTGTTAGGGCCACCAGAGGGAGCAGAAAGCAGTGAGAAGATAACATGGGAAGAAAGGGGTAAAATGGGAAAGATAAGGTAAGAAATAAGAAAAAGGAAAAGATGAAAAGAAATAAAATCCTGGAAGGAAAGGGACAGGGTCATATGCCCTTGGAGGCAGCCTGGTGCCACCAACATTTGGCCACTGGTGTCCCCAGGACCAGCCATGTTAGCACATCCTGCTCATTGGTTGGCCCCCCTCCTCCCCACAAAGCCTTTGGTCCTTCTCCTTGAGGCAAACAAGGTCATTCTACTTCAGATCTCATCTGGAGAAGAAGTAGCTGGTGTCTTCTTTGTCACAGCAGCTGCTGAGGCAGCAAAGCAGCGGAAGCCCTGAAATGCCCAGGGCGGTGGTAACCAAACCTCTCAAAAAAAAAAAAAGCTCAGAAGTAGACAGGGCTTGTCTTCACAGTGGGCAAGGTGAAGGGGAGCAGGGAAATCACAGGCACAAAACTCAAACGTCTACAGGAGCCAGGCAGGTAATGTAACACGAATGGAGCCAGCCAGGTGTATGAAAAAGCAAAATATGGGGCAGTGTGTGGGCCAACACCAAACACGGCCAGCTGCAGGCCATTGCAGGCTCTCCGTCTGCAATCTTATCTTTAAAGCAAAACACGGAGATTAGTGGGAACAGGCTGTCAGTCACCCTGCTAGACGGGGGTTTGGGGGAAGAAGGGGCTATGTCCTTGCTGTCATTGTCCAAACACCCAGCGCAGTGCCTGAGACACTGTAGGTGCTTTGAGGAGTGTTTGCTTAAGACAATAACTATGTCAAGGGTAACTGTCACCAGCTGAGGCCTCTGCACTATTTGTCCTCTTGTATTCTGCCACTCTCTTGTCCAAGGGTGTCTAAAACCCACAGATATTTCACTTCCTGCCATCTTCATCCAATGAGTCATCAACTTCACACCTTGTCAGGAGTCATGACATGGTCTCTAAATTTTAATTCCCCCAATTCTTTTACAACTTCTCATAAACTCCTCAGTGGTCTTGGCCTCACTGGCCTGTAAGTGCCCTCTTGTGGTAAAAGAGGGTAACTGCAGAGTTAAGCACCTTTTAAATCCAAATAATTCAATTCACATCAATTCAATCTATTGTTACAAAGTGACTGTGGAAGAAGTGAGAGTAAAGAACTTTTAAAACAAGTTTGTAATAATAAAAAAAAAAAAGGAATACCTTTACTTGAATACCAACATGGAAAGGAGGCTGACATTAAGACAGGGGAGAAATAATTTTTTTTTAATAACTTGCTTCCCAGAATTGCTGCAAAAATTGTAACGGAGTTTTTCCATCATATGTTAGGCTTTAGATTCTAAATATCTGGCATCAAATTTGGAATCTGGTATGCATAAGATGTAAGATGCATGTCATTTAAAGTCTCTGAGACTCAGTTTCCACATCTGAAAAATGGGGATAATAAGTATACCTGTCTCACTGATTTGGTTGTTATGAGGTCCAAATTAGATGAGGCACATGCAGTATTTTCTATATTGGACCTTATACTCTTTGGCTCATGATATACTCTCATCATTACTCCTTACACGGCCTGTTTTTATTTATGTAGCCACCTAGTTATAAATAACATCATAAACTGTACTTGTAACCTTAAAGTGCTACACAGATATTAATTTCTCAGGGATTGAGGAATAAAAATAATAAGCTCTGTGACAAATGATGCAGTTTATATCCACCAGCCACCTTTCCATAATACAAAATGGGTCAGATTGATTTCTTCTTCCTCCCTTTTAAATGCTCTCTGAAATTTTCCTCCTCCTCTTTCTCAACTTGGGCCATTCGTTTGTTTTATTTTTACCTCTTCTGGACTCAGTTTGTTCCCATATTGTTTTATAAGTGCCCTTCGATTAATTTGCGACTGTAGATTCTTATTGGGAATGATACAGGGGGAATTCATGTGTTGGTAGAGGGTTGGTCAGATGACCATTGTCATTCATGCAACCATTCATTTTGCAAATATTTAATGAGCTCCTAGTATACGTGTGGCATTGTGCTAGGTACTAGGGATACAAAGTAAATAAAACAGACAAGATCCTTGCCCTCATGGATCCCATATTGAGGAGTTTACAAGTAATCAAATATACATACTGTGAGTTCTGAGAAGGACTGTAAAGGGAACAAACAAGGATGAAGATACACATGAGAGAGTAAGCGCACAGTTACCTGGGAGGAAAGCATTCCAGACAGAGTGAACAGCAAGTTCAAAGGTCCTGAGGCAAGAGCAAAGAGGAGCATACTGCCCCCCCACCATGTGTAACTAACTTATTGGACACTTTCGGTGTATATGTGTAGGTACACTCTAGGTGTATATGTAAATATGTATAATATATGATATAGATATTATATATGCATATAGGTATATATATAATACATATATGAATAACTTAAAACTTTAACAGAAGTTATGTTAAATCATTGGCTATGAGGAAAAGTAGTGTTGACATATTCTACCTTTAAATAATGTTCATTAGACACACAGTTTTTAAAAAGAAAAACATTTGGAAAAATAATTCAATGGACATCTTTTGAATCTCTAACCAGCTATTAGGCCTTGGTGACAGATTCCAGGAGACGAGGTCACAGCTGCTCATAATGCTGCCAAACACTGTGGCTCATAGCAGATTGTGGGGTTTTAAAACTTAATATTTAAAAAATAAAATAATATAAATCTGTTTATTTTTTAATTTTAGCATATAGAGTTTCAGAATCAATCTTTTTTTTTCCCAATTATTTTTTCCTGCAACCGTTAAACTATTTTGTTACAAAAATAAGTCTGGGTGACCTTTCATATTCCTGGAACAAAAATCTTAATTACTCAGTATTATGAAGTTCTGAATCAGGGAAAGACAAGGCTTTTGAAAGGTTCCGTGAAATCTCTTTTAGTGCAAAACCTGTGTACCATGAAATGGTAAATCTGAAACATTTCATTGTTCCTTTTCATCTGTGCTGTTCAGATAGATACAGGCTTTCTCTTTCTCCACTTCCCTTAATTCTGTAAACCTTTAATGCCTATTCTGTGTAAGACATGGTGTCTGTGATTAATGTAGAAATGGGAAGCACATGGCAGAGGCCAAAACGGAATTGTTGAGAGGGCTTTAAAGAATTACCGCGCAGTTCCCTGTGGACAGAAAGCTAGGGGTGGGGATTCCTTCAGAAAAGTGGGGGAATGTCTAGAAAGATTGAGAAAAAAGATCATGAAAGGCTTTGAACACTACAACAGAAGAAGTTGCTTACAAATTTTTCAGTCAAGGTTTTTAAGGAAAAAAGTGAAGTGACAGTGTTGACTTTGCCTTCCAGATGATCTTCATAAGTTGGGTGTTTATTCTATTTAGGTGACACCTGGATATGTCCCCACACCCCTTGCTTGATTCATTGCATTTCTCTCTTCCAGTCTCAGAAAAAGCATACCACAGAGCAAAAGGAGAGTAATCAACTAATGGCTCACTCTTTATGCATAAAATGAAGATGTCCTGCATGAAAATCAATTTACTTTGAGTTCAAACACTCTCACATTCAACTCTGAGTAATTTATCCTCCTGCTTCTCCCATGGAATTTAACAAACCCAAGATGGGAGGATGAATCTACAAAATAACTTGTTCTTTTCTTTGAACTGAACTAGCGATTCATCCAAAGAAACATTTAAAATCAATGTTCCTTCTAAATTTAAACTTCTGGCACTTCAGGGCTGGAACTCTCTGGGAAAGTAAGTACTGTTTATACTGTTTATTCTGTTTCAGAGCTAAAACTTTACATGTAAAGTAAAGGGATCCGATATATTCATCTACTGGGAGCTACCTTGACAAGTTTTATTTAGTTTAAAATCAGAATTCAACAGTAGCTTCATTTTTATAGAAACAGAGCTTATAAAAACGTAAGCCCTAAACAAAATTGCTATTTTAAGAGTTAATTTCTTTCTAGCCTCACCTTTCTCCAAACAAAATGGTGCTCTATCTCAGACAACTTTTTTCATGGAGGTATACCTTACATACTGTATATGCACAAATCTTAAGTGTACAGCTTGATGAACATGTATCTGTATGTGTGTGTGTGTACATACCTTGTGTCTATAAGCTACAGAACATTTCCATCACCCTGGAAAATCTCTTTTTGCCCCCTTCGTACTCACTATCCCCAGAGGTAACTGCTCCACCCCCAGAGAACTGCTATTCTGACTTCTGTCATCATAGATTGGATTTTCCTCTTCACAGACTTCACAGAAATGAAGTCTTTCAGTATATACTGTTTTGTGTCTGGCTTCTTTGGCTCAACATAATGTATTTAAGATTCACCCACGTTGTTGCATCTCTTCATAACTCAGAATTTTTTACTGTTGAGTAGTATTACAACGTATGAATATGCAATTTGTTCATCTATTCTCTTACCGATGGATATTTGGGTTGTTTCCAGTGTGAACGCTGCTTTTGACAGCTTCATGAGTTTAAGAATGGGTGAGAGAGGCATGAGAAATGAACTAAGCTATAAGCACAGACCTTTTTAAAAAAAAAATTGTTCTGAATACTTTACACGTTCCTGGCAGAAATAGAATATATCTTTCTTGCAGCCTATAAAGTGTCTGAATCAGAATTATTAAGCATCCAATTAAATATATTTGGTTCAGCATGGTGCTAGTGAATACAAAAGTGTGGATTGACTCCTATATGAGTATGTTGGTTTTTCTGGTGAAAAAAGCTTCACTCCCAGGTCTCAGAAAACAATAGAGACCCCCCCGACCATCTTACCAGTGCATGTCATGGAGCACGAAGGCAGTGGAAAGGGTCTTGTGCATCACTGGGAAAACCCCTCACCTAGACTAGAAATTGAACCCAAAATGCATTGGGTTAATTTGGGTAAACCATAAAGTCATTCAAAAAGCAGCTCACAGGGAGATCAGCTCGATGCTTTGTGACAACCTAGAGGGGTGGGATAGGGAGGGTGGGAGGGAGGCTCAAGAGGGAGGGGATATGGGGATATATGTATACTTATAGCTGATTTACTCTGTCGTACAGCAGAAACTAACACAACATTGTAAAGCAATTATACTCCAATAAAGATTTTTAAAAAAGCAGCTTGTTCAAGTACTTCCTTATACAATGTTAATAAAACACTAAGGAAGTATTAATGGTAATTAACACGTGTTGATTCTTATATATTACATATATTATCGTTATCCTCACAAGATTGCCAAGTGAGTGTTGTTATTCCCACGTGTCAGATGAAGGACCAAACTTCACCTGCCATAAGGGTGTGTTAAGTAAATTAAGGTCATGCAGTTATTTTCTAGCAGAGCCAGTACTCGACCCCAGGTTGGCACAGTCCAAAGCCCACCCAGATGCTTTACACTAAAACATATTTATAAAATTAGTGGGCTCCATAAATTCCGTACTTGAAGAAGTGAGACATAGATGCAACTGGCTCACTTGAGATCCAACTGCAGTCTTTGATGAGGAGGAATCCAAACTTTTAACATCTCCACATCCAAAGAGTCAGCACACAAACACACCTCAAAGCTTCCATCAGCACCAAACACTTGCAGGGAGCTTATTATTATTATGTTTTTTAGTTTTTATTATTTTATTTATTTTTTGTACAGCAGGTTCTTATTAGTTATCTATTTTATACATATTAGTGTATATATGTCAATCCCAATCTCCCAGTTCATCCCACCACTACCTCCTTCCACCCCGCTTTCCCCGCTTGGTGTCCATACGTTTGTTCTCTACATCTGTCTCTATTTCTGCCTTGCAAACCAGTTCGTCTGTACCATTTTTCTAGATTCCACATATATGCATTAATATACATATTTGTTTTACTCTTTCTGACTTACTTCACTCTGTATGACAGCCTCTAGGTCCATCCACGTCTCTACAAATGATCCAATTTCGTTCCTTTTTTTTCTTTGCTTTGTTTATTTATTTTTTACATCTTTATTGGAGTATAATTGCTTTACAATGGTGTGTTAGTTTCTGCTTTAGAACAAAGTGAATCAGTTATACATATACATATGTTCCCATATCTCTTCCCTCTTGCGTCTCCCTCCCTCCCACCCTCTCTATCCCACCCCTCCAGGTGGTCACAAAGCACCGAGCTGATCTCCCTGTGCTATGCGGCTGCTTCCCACTAGCTATCTACCTTACATTTGGTAGTGTATATATGTCCATGCGTCTCTCTCGCTTTGTCACAGCTTACCCTTCCCCCTCCCCATATCCTCAAGTCCATTCTCTAGTAGGTCTGTGTCTTTATTCCTGTCTTACCCCTAGGTTCTTCATGACATTTTTTTTTCTTAAATTCCATATATATGTGTTAGCATATGGTATTTGTCTTTCTCTTTCTGACTTACTTCACTCTGTATGACAGACTCTAGGTCCATCCACCTCATTATAAATATCTCAATTTCATTTTTTTTATGACTGAGTAATATTCCATTGCATATATGTGCCACATGTTCTTTATCCATTTGTATGTCGATGGGCATTTAGGTTGCTTCCATGACCTGGCTATTGTAAATAGTGCTGCAATGAACATTGGGGTGCATGTGTCTTTATAATACAACAAAGACTTATCTGATGTGCTTACAAGAACAGCTTTCATCAGGGATTCAGTGACACACCAGTCAAAACAGTTCATCATTTCTAATTTTTTTCTACCTTAAAAATAAAATTATGTTGACTGTGAGACTTTGCTGCCGCCTCTCAAATGAGGCACACCCTTTAGAAATCGCAAAGAATGGCAGATATTTTTAGGTTAAAAGAAACACACGTGGTGATATCACAGATTCTGAAGATAAGTCTCTGAGAGCTTTCTCTATTCATTTTGGTTCAGTGGTAAGGACACCTGCAGAAAGGTCGGCTCTCTTCACAACATGGTTTCTAAAGAATTCGTCACAGACATAAACAGATGACAGGATAGGGATAAGCTAAGGGAGCTGAAGAATGACGGATGATTCTGACGTCTTGCACGTGTCCAAATATCTCCATAACTTAAGTATTCAAAACTAAGTGAGGCACTCCAGGCAAGAACGTTTCAACATCAGAAACTCATTTTGCTTGGAGATAATCCAGGTTTCTTCCAAACAGTAGTTGATTTAACCACAGAAATGAGTTTTAATATTTGCACAACCATTTTCCAATACATGGGAGGAAGTGGGCTCTACCACCAGGCTCTTTCACCCAAGTTTTAAACATTCCTCAGGCTGTATGAAGTGGGAACAAAAGGAATGGAGCCCTCCCTTAGACTCTATTTGACTGTGAAGTGTAGGGCTGGGGCTACCCAAAGTGCCATTTGTCCTTTTCATAAGCATCTCTTCTGTGTTATATAAAATCTTCATAAGTATTCATTTAATGCCCAAAAGTATTATATAGTTATGCAGTAATTTGTTCTCTCATTGGCAGCATTTTAAAAATGGATCATCTCAATGTACCCAAGAGTGCAGAGAGACAGGCTTCTCCTCCCTATACTGGCATACCTGGGAGTATAATTGTTACAACAGTTTAGCAAACACTTTTGCAACATACGTTAAAATTTATTAATTTAACAGATATGTCAAAAGCTTTAATGCCTTCTTCTAATTAAAACTTTAAGAAAAAGTTAAGTAACCTACCAAGGTAGAATTTTAAAGATTAAAAAAGGATACTTGTGGTTGTTTTAACTGACATTTCTATGATTACCAGTGAGTTGAACAGTTTTTAAAATGCATACTGGCCATGTGGATTTTTACTTTAGGGAATTGTTCATGTCCTCTACTCACTTATCTGTTGTGGCCTTAGTGTTATTCGTAAAGATTATATAAGCTATTTATGTAATGAGGATACTGTCCATTTAACTGCCAAATTTTATGACTCAGGTGACTGTTCTAATCTAAGCTTAAAACTGATGGACCCAAAATGAGGAAGCAGTTAAGTGGCAAATAAAAAGAGAGAGAGAGAGAAAGAAAAAAAAAAAGAAAACAGCAAAACCAAATCCCTTTCATATTTATAGCTCAACATGAATTGCTACTTGAACCTAAATCAGAAAAGCATTTAGGTAATTCTTCAACTAGGACTCACGTGTGGTACATGAAGTCTTTCATAGGAACCCTTAAGGCACAGCAACACAAACATAATCCAGAGAAATCTGTCACTATCACATCGATGTGTCCCCCACTTTATATCAAGTGGAAAATATCAAACCAGTTCAAATATATCTGGATCTGCAACCACACCAGCTCTTCTTTAGTCATCAAGGGCAAACCAAAGCATTTACATCTCTGTTCAGTGCACACACTAAAGACTGAAATCTTAGGGATAGATATGGGAAATCAGAGAGATGCTGGACGGAGACACCGAGACTGAAAGTTCATGAACACAACTGTGCTGACAGCCTGTCAGAATTTACACAAATGCAGTCAAAGATGACTTCTGCTGTGGTAAGAATTCTGATGCCTAGTGTGAGTTTGTGACCAAGTACAGTTGTAGTTTACTACTCTTTGCAAAGGGACCAATGGTTAGCACTCTTAGAAAATACAAACCTGAGCATTATTTATTCCTTAGAACTAGGGGTGATGCTAACCCTTAACAGTCGCTTTAGCTCTTCAATTACACTGTAAAATAAACTGGACGGGTTGTTTTATTCCTCTTCTGTCAACCAAAAACACTCATGGGATACATAATTTGGTGATAAAAGCCTTAACTTAAAAAGTTAACAAAGATTTTAGGAGATAGATTGATATCCAGTATTCAAAGGCGGAGCGGAGAATAAAATTAGCAAACATTCAGCTAATGTGTTCCCAAGGGCAGGGATTCATGGTAATAAATGGAATCATTTCAAGCTTGAAGGAAGTTACCTGTGGGAGACTGCACAGGTCGCTTCAGGGATCACTGCATCTCATCAACCTAAAAATGGAGCTGCCTGTAAAATTTCTAGGTCAGCAAGAAGAGATACTAAAATCTAACAAAATGAAAGGCTATCATGATTCATTAGTAAAGGGTTAAGAATGCTATAGATTAACAAATTAAAAGGATACACACTAAATCTAGAGTATTATAAGTATGATATTGAACAATACTGAACAACATGATTCGTAAACCACGGAAGAGGAGATGAGACAATTAGATGTCTAAGTGAAGTCCTATAGCGTTCCTGATAAATCCGGCACTCACCCAGTTTGCAGAGAATCTATGTCCAGGATTTCTCAGGGTCACAAAATTCTTTCAGCCATGACAAAGTGCAAGCACTTATTAAATATGTTCAACACATAAATAAAGTCTTAACTGTATCCAAAAAGAAAATTATTTGATTAATTCTTCAACATCTTCAGAGAAAGATTTCATACAATCTCCCCTCTGAGGACCAGGGATAATGAATAATCCAAAATTCATCACAGAATCTTTAAAACTAATTTAAGACAATAGCCTCTTCCTGTCCTTCCCCTGCCCCCCCCCATGCCATGTCACCCCCTATCAGAAGTGTTTACAACTCCAAAGATGACTGATTATGGGGGAGGGAGTCTTATTCACTGATAACCCCGTTCCCTTCTATGAATACAGCTGTCTGAATTGTCAAAAGATCAGAGAGTGGGCAACAAGATGTAAAGGCAGCAGCAAACGTTGGTGCTTCGATGACTCCAGAATAGTGCAATCACTTAGAAGTTTCTAACCAAGGCTATATGCTACAGAGTATTTTTGTTTTGTTTTACTTTATTGTTAAGAAAGCACACTCTCTCTGGTTTGCCACAAGCCTCAACACTCCCAGTTGTTTTATACTTTGTCTGATTTACCTTTACTGATATTTCTTTTGTATCAATAATACATGCTCAAATTTGTACATGATGTATGTTGTGCTAGGAATGTACATTGCCTAACTCTTGGGGCAGGGATCTTTATATATTCAAAAGATCAAGTACATTAACAGCATTGTTCTACTCTTTGGTCATTTCTTTGGTCATTTCTATCTGCTTACGGTATCATTTTCTGTGCGAAATGATCTTTGGTCATTTCTATCTGCTTATGGTATCATTTTCCGTCCATCAAACTCATTCCATATACAGGTATGGAGTCCAAATCTACTCCACATCTTTGGTCATTTCTATCTGCTTACGGTATCATTTTCTATGGGATGTGTGTTAAAATCTCCCACTGTAGGGCTTCCCTGGTGGCGCAGTGGTTGAGAGTCTGCCTGCCGATGCAGGGGACACAGGTTCGTGCCCCGGTCCAGGAAGATCCCACATGCCGCAAAGCGGCTGGGCCCGTGAGCCATGGCCACTGAGCCTGCGCGTCCGGAGCCTGTGCTCCGCAGCGGGAGAGTCCACAGCAGTGAGAGGCCCGCATACCGCAAAAACCAAACCAAAACAAAACAACAAAAACAAACAAAAAACAAACAAAAATCTTCCACTGTAATTAAGAATTTGTATCTCCTTGTCATTCTATCAAATTTTGCTTGATTCACTTTGAGGATTCAAGCTCAGGATTTTTATATCTTCCTGGTGAATTATTCCTAAAAATACATTTTTGCCTTAAAGTTTATTTTGCAAGGTATTAGGTAGTTATATCAACTATCATTTTTAAAAAATCTTCCTAATTTATCACTTCTTTCCCTGTGGCTTTGTGTAATTTGGTTTGAGAATCTCTCTTATAAATAGTATGGTAGACTCTCTGTCTTCTAACATGTTAAAAAGTTACATCTGTTAATAAATTATATTTATAATTACTAACTTAATTGGACCTACTTCTTCTATAATTTTTTTCCTATTTGCTATATGCCTTTTCTTTGCCTCTGTTTTTCTATTTTCCTGATTACTATTAGATTGAATAACTTCTTAACTCTTATTTTACAATCAACTAATATGAAAGTTAGTCTGTCTTTACTGCTTTTGTGACTACCTTAAATTTTTTAACATTGACTCAAAGTTAATTACATTTCTACCCTCCTCCAGAAAAAAGCAAGAATCTTAGAATGCTTTAACTCCAGTTGCCACCTACCACCTTCCCTGGTTGTTATCTAGTGTTTTAATTCCATCTTGCTTTTGACCCCCCACCCCACAAAGTCATTATTATTGTCGTTAGTCAATGTGTGTTTCGAAAAAAATTCTTATTTACCACTTTCTTTTCTTACTGTTCATTATTACAACTCACTCTGATCCTCTGGGTTCTATCTCATTCTTGCAGAAATACGTCTTTAGCAATTCTTTAGTGAGCACCTATAAAAAGCAAACTTAAAAAGTCTTTATTATGCCCTTCCTGTTTTAAAAATATATTCTTCTTTGTGACCACCTAGAGGGGTGGGAAAGGGAGGGTGGGAGGGAGATGCAAGAGGGAGGGGATATGGGGATATATGTATACGTGTAGCTGATTCACTTTGTTACACAGCAGAAACTAACACACCATTGTAAAGCAATTATACTCCAATAAAGATGTTAAAAAATATATATATATATATATTCTTCTTGGGGGGGTAATAATATATACAGTGAGGGGAATTCCCTGGCGGTCGGTGGTTAAGACTCCAGCTTTCACTGCTGTGGGCCCAGGTTCGATCCCTGGTCGGGGAAATAAGATCCCACAAGCTGTGTTACACAGCCAAAAATGTAGATATATATACACTGAGGTATGTAATACACATGCATGCAAAGGACTTGGCTCAATTAATTTTTGCTTGGGTATACACCCAAGCAAATCCCACCCAGATCAAGATTTATAATATTTTCATCACACCAGAGGGTCCTCTCATGCCCTTTCTCTGTCAATACTCACCCTGACTATCCAGACATTTTTTCACTACTGATTAATTTAGCCTATCTTTTGAATTTCATATAAATGGAATCATCCAGTACATACTCTTTTTTGTCTGGCTTGTATCACTCAACATAATGTTTGTGAGATTACTGTTTTTTATCAGTAGTTTTTCCTATCACTCTGTATTCCATGTCATTATCACTCTTAAATGATGGATTGCAGGGTAGAAAATTCCAGGTTGATAGTTATTTTTTCTTAGATGTTATTTCAATGTCTTTTAGTCTTTATTGTTGCCAGAAAGAAGTACTGCTGCTAGCTGAACTGTTTCTCCTTTGATGGCAATTTTATCTTTTTCTCGATTTTTCCTTCTTGTGGTTATGTTTATGTTTAAGATGCCCCTTTCATCCTCGGTGTTCTAAAATTTCCATACTTTATATCCGAACGAGGATTTGCTTTTGGTAATGATAGAAGAATGGACAGAAGCAATGTGCTTCATCAATCTGAGGGCTTATGACCCTTCAGGTATAAATAATCTCTCCAGACTTCTGCATCACTGGGGTAGATTTGGACTCCATACCTGTATATGGCATGAGTTTGATGGATGGAATTTTTCAAGCTCCCTTCTGGAAAAAAGGCTGACCCTTGAGGAGCTCAGCTTTACATGAAGTTTAAGTTTTAGCTTCCTGCTTGCACAGGTCCAGATTCTGCATGCATGAGGGTTAACACGAGGGTCTATTTCCAGATCCAAGTTCTCCTAGGGCCCTAACTTCAGCCTTCTCATGTGGCTCCTTGGAGCCCCACTTCCTTTCTGAAACCTTGTGATTCTCTTTATTTCTTTCCATCTCAATTGTTATGACATTTAAAAAAAGTATATTTTAACCAACTTTTCTATTTGTCTGTTTTGCATGAGCTTTGTCCACCACGTTGCCAGAATTTGAATCTGATTCACTCATTTATCATTTATCTGGCTGGTCCTTATGGGCTTTTGTGTGGCTAAGAGCAAGGGTCCTGAAGCTAAGCCAACCTGATTTTGAAACAGTGGTGGGTAGGTTATCTGACCTCTCTAAGCCTCAGGTTTCTCACCTCCAAAAAGATGATTGATATCTCCCTGCAAAGGGTTGTTGTGAGGATAAAATATGCTAATACATGTATAGTACTCAGCAGAGTACCTTAGCAAGCACTCATCAATAACTATTAATGTTACGAAACACTGCGTAATGATATTATTCAATGAATTAATTTGTCTACCGAGGAATCAAGTTGATGTACAAGCTGATGCTACATAGAAACAGAAATGTATCTTTCATGAAAAAGAAGTAAACCGAATAATAATTAGATATGGTAATATGGACTCTGTATATGTGGGATAGATAATGTTGCTTTTTATAAGTACTGCCCTACAAAAACCTCATGTTCTCTTTCTGTATACATTCTGAGCTGAACTTTCCAAGTTTGGAGAAAATCATTGAAAGTCAGAGAGAGAACGTTATAAGAGAGAACACTGGCACTTCGCTTCCCCCAGAATGTAAGTCAATGCACATGCTTCCTTCATTGAGGAAGTTGCCCTAATGCACAGATGAACTAAACAGTGTACTTAGTGATGTAGTTGGTTTACCTGGGGCTGTGAGCTCCTTTAACTCCCTGAAGACCAGTAATAAACAGTTCACTGACTGGGTAAGAGGATCACACTCTGAACAGCACGGCTTTAGGGACATGTTAGCACCGTTGTAAAAAGTGTTATTATTGTTATATAGAAAGGAAAGTGCACGTTCCTCAGAAAAGGATGCTTGGGGTCTGAGTTAAGCAATAACCTCAGGTGGAGAACAAAACTAATTATGCTACATATTCAAAGAAAGTTCATTATTGGTTTTTAATGAACAAAGCAGTATCTGTTATAGAGTCCAGGGGTCCACTGGGGTCTTGACTGGAGCTGATTTGGGGATCCATATGGATCTGCCAATCCTACAATCTATCACTTGTGGGTCTAGGGGTTCTTTTAAGGCAGGGGTCCCCAACCCCCGGGCCGTGGACCGCTACCGGTCTGTGGCCTGTTAGGAACTGGGTCGCACAGCAGGAGGTGAGCGGCAGGCAGGCGAGTGAAGTTTCATCTGCCGCTCCCCGTCACTCGCATCATCACCTGAACCACACCACCCTTCTTGTCAGCGGAAAAACTGTCTTCCACAAACCCGGTCCCTGGTGCCAAAAAGGTTGGGGACTGTTGTTTTAAGGGGCCTATGATTACCACAATATTCATTTCTGCTATTTGCCATCTAATAGTGTTTTTGGTAGGAGGTGATAATTTTTCTCAATTAGTTTTTCATTAATTTCCAATAAAAAAAGGCAGCAGGTGGAATGACTCGTTGTACTTCCAAAGTAGATCTAATAATATTTTCCATGTACATTCAAAAGGAATTGGATTGCTACCGTAAGGTCAAATCAAACATTAAATCCCATTCAGAAACAATGTTTTAAAGTCTTATACTGGGACCTCAAGAGAAGGAAAGCCTATCGTGTAAATATTACTGACACTCAAAATATCTCAGATTTTGTTGATTCTATTTGAATTTCCGCTTTACTTAAAACTTTTAAAGATCAATTTAAGGACTGAACAAGAAACAAACAAAACTCACAACCTATTGTGTGTGCTTGGCCTGTTGTAAAGAAAATATGCTAGATCTGTCCAAATAGAAAATTGTAATTCTGGGCTTTAAAATACAATATATGACCTTTAAAAACATTTATTAAAATAATGAAGTTAGAAACAATCTGATAAAACAGTATTTGGTAGACTTGAATGCCATAGAAAATAAGTATTTAAAAACTCACTATCACTATCAATTCCAAGAGGTGTGGTTCACAAAATTTACCTGGCTACTTTGGAGATGACTGTTTTCTAAATCTTGAACAGAATTTAAAGTCATCTCACAATACTTAAAAGCCTTCATTTAATCTTTGCTCTGAGCATCAGCGGGGCCCTGTCATCTGGGCCAGTCCATTTGTGAACTGAACCCTACCCCTACACAAGTCTCAATTCTTTTTTATTCTATACACATAAGGTTACCGAAATTTGGCAAAACTCTTAAAATCTGAATTATATACTCTTGTACTTTTGGGTACACATCATTTTTAATAAATTTAAGAAAAAGTATATCTCTATCCAACTTGTCATGTTCCAGTTTAAAATGACTTGTCTTCCCCATCCACTCAAAATGGACTTTGAAATTAAAAAGATTTAACTGTTAAATTTCTCCTCCACTAACATCAGCAAAGGAGATATCAACAAAATTCCTGTTCTTAAATGATTACAAAGGAAAAGCTATCCCAGGATTAGCACAATTTTCATCAAGATCCAACTTAAGGCCTACTTTCTATTTTCTGAAATAAAGAAGTCTTAAATTCAAAAGTAGCAAAGGTGGGCTTCCCTGGTGGCGCAGTGGTTAAGAATCCGCCTGCCAATGCAGAGGACATGGGTTTGAGCCCTGGCCCGGAAAGATCCCACATGCCGCTGAGCAACTAAGCCCGTGAGCCACAACTACTGAGCCTGTGCTCTAGAGCCCTCAAGCCACAACTACTGAGCCTGCGTGCTAAAATTACTGAAGCCTGCGCACCTAGAGCCTGTGCTCCGCAACAAGAGAAGCCACAACAATGAGAAGCCCGTGCACTGCAACGAAGAGTAGCCTCCACTCGCAGCAACTAGAGAAAAGCCTGCGTGCAGCAACAAAGACCCAATGCAGCCAAAAATAAAATAAATTAATTAAAATTTTTTTTTCAAAAAAAAAAAAAGTAGCAAAGGTAAACATATTGGTTAGTACATGGGTTGCATGGCTACCAAATAAGCCACCAAGCAACTCCCTATATTAACATTTTCTACTTCGCCTGACTCATATCGATAGTGAATATGTTGGGTCCTATCATTCCACATTTACTGCTTACTTGGTTTTAATTTATTAAAAAAATGCTAGAGAGACTTGTCTGTCCATCTATCAACCAAGATTCAGAGCACTCTGAAGAAACCAAATCCTTCTAGATGAACTGCTTTGGATCTTGGGGTTCCTGACACTCAGATGGACAGCTTTCTCCAAGATGTTTGCAACAACAGGAGGTCTTTGGCTTTGCCAAAGACTGATTATTTCCCTAGCACCCATTGGCTTTTGTTAATGTAAAAGTCACTGGGATAAAATGTCAAGAAATACAAGCTACTCTCTTTGAAAACAAATAGTGCAGCCTCTCCTCAATGTCAATTCTCAATCAAGTGTGTATGGTGGCATTCATGTGACAGCAAGAGACTGTTTCCTGGTGGTGGTGTTCTATTCCCAGTGACATTATCCTCATAAAGTGCACAAAAAACGCAACTCCACAAACTGTGAATTCCAGACACTCCTTCCAAGCATTCTCTCCTGACTTCTGTATTTCTAATCACACCTCTAGGTTTCAGGAGCACAGGCCTGAAAACGAACGAGGGAACTCATACCAAATGCAGTTAATCTGAAGAGCAGTGGAAGCACAGGGGCAATTTCATCTCTGTAGAAACGCTTTGAAAACCGGTGAAACCTTAATGTCTCTAACACCTAATGACAATCTCCTTTCAAGAGTTTTATGAATATTAATACCCTGATCACAGAGCAATGTTTAAAAACAAAAGGTATGTCTTCACTTTCGACTGCCACATCTCTGAATTGTCAAAGGCCAATTTCCCCATCACTTTTACAAGTTATGGATGTGCATTTCAATAAGGTGGTCTTGACATTGCTTCTGCTGTTGGGGTGGGAGGTCCAAAGTGTTTCTATAATCTTTATGCTCTTCTTGAATTGGCAAAAGTGAACTCATTATTTCAATCTTTCAGTTTTAAAATAAATATAAGTAAATAACTCCTATGTGTTTAGATCACGGCTAGAATTTTTGGAAGTAAAGAAGTAGGAGACATCGTTCCTGCCTTCGAGGAGTCTACACTCAAACTGGGAAAAGATTACTAACATAATCAAGCAATTAGAATACAACATAAAATACTTTATTTCTACCCTGTACCAAGGACTAGGAATGTTAGTCCCAAGGGCATAAAAAGTTTCCTTAGTGCCTGTCTGGGGGCAACAGACAAGCATTCAAGTACAAAAAAGTAATAATAACAAAACAACAGTAATAATGGTGAATAAGGATTCGTGAGGACTTACTATATATTAATGTGCCTGACATTGCATGGACCAGCACGAAAGTCCATACCTACTTCAGAAAGGGTAGAAACGGGGAGTGAATCAATTCTCATTCTGAACAATCAGAATAAACAATATCACTACAATCAAGTCTTACCAAGAAAGATCATTCTGCTTTGGCCAAATATGGTTCACTAGATGTTTGCTTTTTAATGGCCACACCTCTGGTTTAAGGAAATCTCAACTCTCTGTAACACTTAGTAACCCTTTTGAAGTTGTGTGAAATATTTCTTTTTTCCAGCTTTACTAAGATATAATTGACATAATATTGTTTAAGTTAAAGGTGTACAACATACTGATTTGATAAATGCATGTACTGTGAAATGATTAGACCACAATAAAGTTAGTCAACGCATCTGTCACCTCAGAAAGTTGCAATTTCTGTGTGTGTGTGTGTGTGTGTGTGTGTATGTTGTGTGTGATGAGAACTTTTCAGAACTACTCTCACACAGAACCAAGATGGCAGAGTAGAAGGAAATGCTCTCACTCCCTCCTGCGAGAACACCAGAATCACAACTAACTGCTGAACAATCATTGACAGGAAGACACTGGAACTCACCAAAAAAGATACCCCACATCCAAAGACAAAGGAGAAGCCACAATGAGACGGTAGGAGGGGCACAATCACGATAAAATCAAATCCCATAACTGCTGGGTGGGTGACTCACAAACTGGAGAACACTTATACCACAGAAGTCCACCCACTGGAGTGAAGGCACTGAGCCCCATGTCAGGCTGCTGAACCTGGGGGTCTGGCAATGGGAGGAGGAATTCCTAGAGAATCAGACTTTGAAGGCTAGCGGGATTTGACTGCAGAAATCTGACAGGACTTGGGGAAACAGAGACTCCACTCTTGGAGGGCACACACAAAGTGGTGTGCGCGTCGGGACCCAGGGAAAGGAACAGTGACCCCACAGGAGACTGAACCAGACCTACCTCCTAGTGTTGGTGGGTCTCCTGCAGAGGCGGGGGGAGGCTGTGCCTCACTGTGAGGACAAGGACACTGGCAGCAGAAGTTCTGGGAAGTACTCCTTGGCGTGAGCCCTTCCAGAGTCCGCCATTAGACTCAGCAAAGAGCCCGGGTAGGCTCCAGTATTGGGTTGCTTCAGGCCAAACAACCAACAGGGAGGGAACCCAGCCCCACCCATCAGCAGTCAAGCAGATTAAGGTTTTACTGAGCTCTGTGCACAGGAGCAACAGCCAGTTCTACCCACCACCAGTCCCTCCCATCAGGAAACTTGCACAAGCCTCTTAGATAGCCTCATCCACCAGAGAGCAGACAACAGAAGCAAGAAGAACTACAATCCTGCAGCCTGTGGGACAAAACCACATTCACAGAAAGATAGACAAGATGAAAAGGCAGAGGGCTATGTATCAGATGAAGGAACAAGATAAAACCTCAGAAAAACAACTAAATGAAGTGGAGATAGGCAATCTTCCAGAAAAAGAATTCAGAATAATGATAGTGAAGATGATCCAGGACCTCAGAAAAAGAATGGAGGCAAAGATAGAGAAGATGCAAGAAATGTTTAACAAAGACCTAGAAGAATTAAAGAACAAACAAACAGAGATGAACAATACAATAACTGAAATGAAAAATACACTAGAAACAATCAATAGCAGAATAACTGAGGCAGAAGAACGAATAAATGACCTGGAAGACAGAATGGTGGAATTCACTGCTACAGAACAGAATAAAGAAAAAAGAATGAAAAGAAATGAAGACAGCCTAAGAGACCTCTGGGACAACATTAAACGCAACAACATTTGCATTATAGGGGTCCCAGAAGAAGAAGAGAGAGAGAAAGGACCCGAGAAAATATGTGAAGAGATTATAGTTGAAAACTTCCCTAACATGGGAAAGGAAATAGCCACCCAAGTCCAGGAAGCACAGAGAGTCCTATACAGGATAAACCCAAGGAGAAACACGCCGAGACATATAATAATCAAATTGGCAAAAGTTAAAGACAAAGAAAAATTACTGAAAGCAGCAAGGGAAAAATGACAAATAACATACAAGGGAACTCCCATGAGGCTAACAGCTGATTTATCAGCAGAACCTCTACAAGCCAGAAGGGAGTGGCATGATATACTTAAAGTGATGAAAGGGAAGAACCTACAAACCAAGATTACTCTACCTGGCAAGGATCTCTTTCAGATTCCATGGAGAAATCAAAAGCTTTACAGATAAGCAAAAGCTAAGAGAATTCAGCACCACCAAACCAGCTCTACAACAAATGCTAAAGGAAATTCTCTAAGTAGGAAACACAAGAGAAGAAAAGGACTTACAAAAACGAACCCAAAACAATTAAGAAAACGGTCATAGGAACATACATATCGATAATTACCTTAAACGTGAATGGATTAAATGCTCCAACCGAAAGACACAGGCTTGCTGAATGGACACAAAAACAAGACCCACCTATATGCTGTCTACAAGAGACCCACTTCAGACCTAGGCACACATACAGACTGAAAGTGAGGGGATGGAAGAAGATATTCCATGCAAATGGAAATCAAAAGAGAGCTGGAGTAGCAATACTCGTATCAGATAAAATAGACTTTAAAATAAAGAATGTTACCAGAGACAAGGAAGGACACTACATAATGATCAAGGGAACAATCCAAGAAGAAGATATAACAATCATAAATATATATGCACTCAACATAGGAGCACCTCAATACATAAGGCAACTGCTAACAGCTATAAAAGAGGAAATCGATAGCAACACAATAATAGTGGGGGACTTTAATGCCTCACTTACACCAATGGACAGATCATCCAAAATGAATATAAATAGGGAAACAGAAGCTGTAAATGACATAATAGACCAGATAAATTTAATTGATATTTATAGGACATTCCATCCAAAAACAGCAGATTACACTTTCTTCTAAAGTGCACATGGAACATTCTCCAGGATAGATCACAACTTGGGTCACAAATCAAGCCTCAGTAAATTTGAGAAAATTGAAGTCATATCAAGCATCTTTTCTGACCACAACACTATGAGATTAGAAATGAATTACAGGGGAAAAAAAAGTAAAAAACACAAACACATGGAGGCTAAACAATATGTTACTAAATAACCAAGAGATCACTGAAGAAATCAAAGAGGAAATCAAAAAATACCTAGAAGCAAATGACAATGGAGACACGATGACCCAAAACCTATGGGATGCAGCAAAAGCAGTTCTAAGAGGGAAGTTTATAGCTATACAAGCCTACCTTAAGAAACAAGAAACACCTCAAATAAAAAATCTAACCTTACACCTAAAGGAACTAGAGAAAGAAGAACAAACAAAACCCAAAGTTAGCAGAAGGAAAGAAATCATAAAGGTCAGAGCAGAAATAAATGAAATAGAAACAAAGAAAACAATAGCAAAGATCAATAAAACTAAAAGCTGGTTCTTTGATAAGATAAACAAAACTGATAAAACATTAGCCAGACTCATCAAGAAAAAGAGGGAGAGGACTCAAATCAATAAAATTAGAAATGAAACAGGAGAAGTTACAACAGACACCGCAGAAATACAAAGCATCCTAAGAGACGACTACAAGCAACTCTATGCCAATAAAATGGAAAACCTGGAAGAAATGGACAAATTCTAAGAAAGGTATAACCTTCCAAGACTGAACCAGGAGGAAATAGAAAATATGAACATGCCAATCACAAGTAATGAAATTGAAACTGTGATTAAAAATCTTCCAACAAACAAAAGTCCAGGACCAGATGGCTTCACAGGTGAATTCTATCAAACATTTAGAGAAGACCTAACACCCATCCTTCTCAAACTCTTCCAAAAAATTACAGAGGAAGGAACACTCCCAAACTCATTCTATGAGACCACCACCACCCTGATACCAAAACCAGTCAAAGATATTACAAAAAAAGAAAATTACAGACCAATATCACTGATGAATTTAGATGCAAAAATCCTCAACAAAATACTAGCTAACAGAATCCAACAACACATTAAAAGGATCATACACCATGATCAAGTGGGACTTATCCCAGGGATGCAAGGATTCTCCAATATATGCAAATAAATCAATGTGATAAACCATATTAACAAACTGAAGAATAAAAACTGTATGATCATCTCAGTAGATGCAGAAAAAGCTTTTGACAAAATTCAACACCACTTTTATGATAAAAACTCTCCACAAAGTGTGCATAGAGGGAAGCTACCTCAACATAATAAAAGCCATATATGACAAACCCACAGCAAACATGATTCTCAATGGTGAAACACTGAAAGTATTTCCTCTAGGATCAGGAACAAGACAAGGATGTCCACTCTCATCACTATTATTCAACATAGTTTTGGAAGTCCTAGCCACAGCAAACAGAGAAGAAAAAGAAATAAAAGCAATCCAAATTAGAAAAGAAGAAGTAAAACTGTCACTGTTTGCAGATGACATGATACTATACATAGAGAATGCTAAAGATGCCACCAGAAAACTACTAGAGCTAATCAATGAATTTGGTAACGTTGCAGGATACAAAATTAGTGCACAGAAATCTCTTGCATTCCTATATACTAATGATGAAAAATCTGAAAGAGAAATTAAGGAAACATTCCCATTTACCATTGCAACAAAAAGAATAAAATACCTAGGATTAAACCTACCTAGGGAGATAGAAGACCTGTATGCAGAAAACTATAAGACACTGATGAAAGAAATTAAAGATGATACCAACAGATGGAGAGAAATACCATATTTTTGGATTGGAAGAATCAATATTGTGAAAATGACATACTACCCAAAGCAATCTACAGATTCAATGCAATCCCTATCAAATTACCAGTGGCATTTTTTACAGAACTAGAACAAAAAAATCTTAAAATTTGTATGGAGACACAAAAGACCCTGAATAGCCAAAGCAGTCTTGAGGGAAAAAAGCGGAGCTGGAGGAATCAGACTCCCTGACTTCAGACTATACGGCAAAGCTACAGTAATCAAGACAATATGGTACTGGCACAAAAACAGAAATATAGATCAATGGAACAGGATAGAAATCCCAGAGATAAACCCATGCACCTATGGTCAAGTAATCTATGACAAAGGAGGCAAGGATATACAATGGAGAAAAGACAGTCTCTTCAATAAGTGGTGCTGGGAAAACTGGACAGCTACATGTAAAAGAATGAAATTAGAACACTCCCTAACACCCTACACAAAAATAAACTCAAAATGGATTAGAGGCCTAAATGTAAGACCGGACACTATAAAACTCTTAGAGGAAAACATAGGAAGAACACTCTTTGACATAAACCACAGCAAGATATTTTTTGATCCACCTCCTAGAGTAACGGAAGTAAAAACAAAAATAAACAACTGGGACCTAATGAAACTTCAAAGCTTTTGCACAGCAAAGGAAACCATAAACAAGACGAAAAGACAACCCTCAGAATGGGAGAAAATATTTGCAAACGAATCAACGGACAAAGGATTAATCTCCAAAATATATAAACAGCTCAGGCAGCTCAATATTAAAAAAAAAAAACAGTGCAATCCAAAAAGTGGGCAGAAGCTCTAAGTAGACGTTTCTCCAAAGAAGACATACAGATGGCCAAGAAGCACATGAAAAACTGCTCAACATCACTAATTATTAGAGAAATGCAAATCAAAACTACAATGAGGTATCACCTCATACCAGTTAGAATGGGCATCATCAGAAAATCTACAAACAACAAATGCTGGAGAGGGTGTGGAGAAAAGGGTATCCTCTTGCACTGTTGATGGGAATGTAAATTGATACAGCCACTATGGAGAACAGTGTAGAGTTTCCTTAAAAAAACAGAAAATAGAATTACCATACGACCCAGCAATCCCACTACTGGGCATTTACCCAGAGAAAACCATAATTCAAAAAGACACATGCACCCCAATGTTCATTGCAGCACTATTTACAGTAGCCAGGTCATGGAAGCAACCTAAATGCCCATCGACAGACGAATGGATGAAGAAGATTTGGTACATATATACAATGGAATATTACTCAGCCATAAAAAGGAACAAAATTGAGTCATTTTTTTAGATGTGGTTGGATCTAGAGACTGTCATACAGAGTGAAGTAAGTCAGAAAGAGAAAAACAAATATCATATATTAATGTGTATATGTGGAACCTAGAAAAATGGTACAGATGAACTGGTTTGCAGGGCAGAAATTGAGACACAGATGTACAGAACAAATGTATGGACAGCAAGGGGGAAAGTGGCGGGGGCGGGAGGTGGTGTGATGAATTGGGCGATTGGGATTGACATGGATACACTGATGTGTATAAAATGGATAACTAATAAGAACCTGCTGTATAAAAAAATAAAGAAAATAAAATTGAAAAATTCAAAAAAAAAGAACTACTCACTTAGCAACTTTCAAATATACAATATTGTTAATTATGGTCATTATGCTGTGCATTACATCCCCAGAACTTATTCATCTTGTAAATTAAGTTTGTACTCTTGGACCACCTTTACCTATCCTGAAATATTGCTACTGTGAATTTAGTGAAAAGCCGCAGCTCAAGCCTGTAAGAAAGAAGAAAAGGCACATCTTCCTTTGTACCTCTTCATACAGGATAGGCATAAGGCCAAGACAAGGAAATATTCTACAACACTCTTTCTAATCCTGAAGTAAGAAACAGAAAACAAGATTGATTATTCACCCGCAAAAGCCTCCAAACAACTGAAATGTGAAGGTGATTGGAGGCACTTGTCAGGCAGAGACCTGAACTCATTTATCATCCCGAGACCACCTTTACCAGGATTCTCCTGTCGCTGGGGTGCCTGCCCTGCTGCCCAGTCTCAGAATGCACACTGCTGCACAGCCTCCGCAGTGCCCACAGCCAGCGCTACTGTGAGAGCTGTGATGGGTCTGAGACTTAAACAGCCATCTGAGGAGAGTCCTTAGGCGGTCTCAAATATGGGTGTTCGTCAGTTACACACACACACACACACACACACACACACACATGCAAATTGTAACACTCTCCCTGAGCAATCCCGTCCATTCCCACGACCTTAACTACCCGCGTGCTAATTCTCCCAAGGATGCTCTGTGGAGCTTCCTACCAGAATATCCAACTGCCCGCTGGATATCTCCCTGCAGCTGTCTCAGACTGCCCAAAGAGTAACTGATTGTCTTTCTCTCTGTCATATTTCTTCTTCCGTATCATATCATTTATCTCGATCAACAGTTCTGATGCCCAGCATTTCCAAAGCAGCACCTGGCAGTTGTGACGGTTCATCTTTCTTCCTCACCCTCCACATCCAATCATTTGTCCGGTCCTCTTGGTCCATCTCCTATCCGCTGTTCAAATCCAGCACACTGCCCCATTCCCACATTGTCCAGTCTAGGCCACAACTTAGCTCCTAACTGTTCTCTTCCCTGTCCCTGCTCTTTTCTAGAACATTCTCCACCAGAATTATCTTTCTAAAATACAACTCTAGTCATGCCCCTTCTTTCTTTAAAATGCTTCTTTCCCCACTCCTCTCCGAGTAATGACCTAAGCCCTGACTGTGGCCTCAAGACCCGCACACTTGGACTGTCCCCACCCAGCCCAGCTTCATCTCCCCTGCTCCCGCTGCCATCCCACCTCTCCACTCCAGGGCTTGTGCTGGACTCTATCCCACCTCTTTGCCTGACCAGCTACTGCTTCAGAACAGCCTTCAGAACACAGCCTAAAAATCCTTTCCTCAAAGATTCTTCCCTTCCCTTCCCCAGACTGAGGTGGGCCTTCCTGTTACATATCCCCATAGCAACAGATACTCCTGCTTTTCTGACACAGATTAGGAACGTCATTGACAATGACCTCACCTGGAAAATCTCCTCTGCCCTTGCCCTGCATCTCTTCATCCAGGCTCCACAGCCCTCCGCCGTGTTGACCATGACATTAACCCAGCGTGCTGAGCTGTCCATTTGCCTAGCGGTTTCCACACCAGACTGCATGCCTCTTGAAGGCATGCTCTGTGTCTTTTACCTGCCACTCCTCAGTATCTAGGGCAGTGCCTGGCACTATTGATAATTGCTGGTTGAATAAAAGGTCATGAAAATGCGCTGAAAGCAATGCTTAAAAATATAAATCTGTTCCTGTCACTTTCCTGCTCAATGGCTTTGCATCTCACTTAGAATAAAATTCAATGTCCTTTTCATGGTCAGTCAAGCTTTGCATGATTTCTCCCTTGGCTACTTATCTGACCTCATCTCCTAAAGGCCTCATCAGGGCCTTTGCACCTGCTGTTCCCTCCACCTGGAACCATCTTCCCCCAGAGATCCCTATGGCTGGCTCCACAGCTGCATTCAGGCCTCTGCTCAGATGTTTCCCTGCCCAGCCTGGCTTGAATAGCACCAGGCCCACTTCACCCCCCCATCACTCACAACTCTCCTGCCCTGCTTTATATTTCTTCATGGTGCATTATTATCTAACATATATTTGCTCTTTGTTTACTATCTGTCTCACCCTCGTTGAATGTCAAGTTTTAGAGGGCTGAGATTTTCTCTATATTGCTCCCGCCTGTATTCCCAGCTGTTGGAACAATGCTGGGCACCCAGTAGGTGTGCAAGAAATATTCGTTAAATGAATAGTGGATGGATAAATGCTCAAAATTGAATGGTGTATACATGTAAGTACTTCTTGAAATTTTTTTTACAGTGATCATTTATTATAATAATAAAAATGTGTAATTCCAGTATGGAATTACCCATTCATTCAATAAGTATTTACTGGATTCTATACAAGGCAGTAAAGCACAGAGGAGGGATCAACCGTTTCCACACAGAAGAAACAATACTGAAGGGGGGCTCTTGAAAGATGAGCAGACACCTGCCAGATAGGGAAGGAAAAGTCACACAGAAAAGTGCACTCGCAAAGGGAAGGCCGGGGCTGTGAAAGCCTCTCCCAACACTAAAAAAATTCCTGCCACTCCCACCCCTACGCAACTTAACCCGAATTGCTAAACTGAGTTTTCAACGTTTTTCATTAACTTTGAATCCCAGGTTGCTGATTGAAAATGAGTGGGGGCTGGAGGAAGCAGAGCTGCTTTAGACAACATGAGGGTCATGGACAGCCTGTGGGTGGGCGGGCCCTTCATCTAGAGCATCTCTGCCCCGGGAGCCTGCCTTGGGAGAGTACGGCGTCCCCCAGCTAGGAGGAGGTAGGAGAAATGATGGAGACCCTGGTCTTGTGCTGTGAATCCCGGGAAGGGCTGGCCTGCCTTGGATGAGCAACCAAACTGTCTAGGTGGGAAGGTTTTCCACTTCCGGAAGGACAACGGAAGTCACTGGGATTTCCTGAGAATGTCTCACATGCCCTAAGTGAAAGTTTTCATTTCTCAAAGCTCTTAATCAGAGTCAGCCTGTGATACTTCAACAAAGGGGGGAAAAAACCTCATGGATGATCCAGAGCCTTCTCTTAGCCTTCAGGTGAATCTCTCTCTCATTTGAAAATTTAAATTTGGGGAGAAATAGTCTGCCTGCACTCTGCATTTCAGGGCTTTACTATGTTATTCATTTAGAAGAAAACCAATTACATCTTCCAATTAATTAACATAAAAATACAGCCCGAATGCAGGCATTATATCACATGTAGTGAACAGAAAGAGAACCAGCCTCCCCAGCCATGATTCCGGTCTCCTCTACCAGAATTTTAAGTAGATCCTCACCTCTTACAGATCCCTCTCATTTTCGACCAGCAACAGAAAAGATCATATAAAAATGTAAAAGGCGGGCTTCCCCGGTGGTGCAGTGGTTGAGAGTCCGCCTGCCGATGCAGGAGACACGGGTTCGTGCCCCGGTCCGGGAAGATCCCACATGCCGCGGAGCGGCTGGGCCCGTGAGCCATGGCCGCTGAGCCTGCGCGTCCGGAGCCTGTGCCCCGCAACGGGAGAGGCCACAACAGTGAGAGGCCTGTGTACCGCAAAAAAAAAAAAAAAAAGTAAAAGCCTCCTATAGGAATACCTTATGATGGAGTCATTTGAGATTCTTGATAAGCAAATCCACTAATCTTTCGGAAGGTAACACAGTGCCGCGGTCAAGAGTAAGCTCTGCGTTCTGTGTTGAGTGTTCTATGCCTGTCTCCCCACGTGTCAGACTGGGATAGTCATAGTGCCTACATTATAAAATTACCGCAAAGACTAAAAGAAATAATACGGGTAAAGCGTTTAGGATAGAGTCTGGGATGCAGTAAACAATGCAAAAGCAGTAGCTCTGTTACTTCCAGCTAAGTACGTCAGAGGTAAATGTGAGCCAGTGTATAAGACCCGGAGTTTTCGGGAAGGTTCGATCTTTACAATCCAGTAAGCTCCCAAAATCCAGCTATGAAAAAGCATGCTCAAAGCCAAGAGAGGGGAAACAGGAAGGAGCAAATATTGAACCATTCCCTTATTGTATTACTTAGTGACGGAACAGGCATCCTGTAGTGTTTCCGTTTACCTCCTATGGTGCTTTCCCCACAAAAGGAAAGTTAATTTGGTCACCTTTCTATGGAGACTAAGTTTTTCATTCAAGTGTGGCTTCACACACACACACACACTACCCCACACCACGTCACGCCCTTAAACTGGACAAGTATTTCTAAAAGAAGTGATTTTCATAAAAGAAATGAAAGCCAAGCAGAATTTGCCAAGTGCCAAGGGTATATGAGAGAGTGAGAAAGTGTGTTATATGTATACATTTCTATATATTATTGTGTGTGGGTTTGTGTGTGTGTGTGCGTATCCATGGGCCTCAACTGGGGACGATTTTGTCCTCCCACCTCTCCTTGTGACATTTGTCTATACCTGGAGACATTTTTGATTGTCACAAATGTGTGTGTTGAGGGGTTACTGGCATCTAGTGGGCAGAGCCCAGGGATGCTACTAAATATACCACAATGCACAGGACAGTCTCCCACACAAAGAATTAGCCAGCCCCAAATGCCAATAGTGCCAAGGTTGATAAACCCTGAAAAAAATATATTTACATATATTTCTGTTATTATTGAAGGTGACTGGGTGACAGCAGAAATTGCTGTTATCATGAAAAAACAAAGTTTGTCCACTAGACTTAACATTCTTCCTGTGAAATAAAACTCTACTGTAGAGGTGAATCCCAGGCTTAAAATGGAAAAAAAATTATCCCTTGCTTTCTTCTGTGATAGCACTGATTCAAAAGTGGCCAAGAAACTTACTAAAGTCCTTTTTCTTCCTAGGCAGATAAGAACAGTCTGAATCAAGCTCCAGAAATAATTAAATCAAATTGCCAAGTATGCAATCTTCACTGTGGGTGAGTGACACTGTAAATTCTTGTTCCCCTGCCAGGTAGGTCGGAATTGAGGGAGAGATTTGTATGTATTCTAAGACAGAGAATGAGAGAATATTAATCAGGGTTCTGAGAAGCTTGAGAAAGCATTTAACTCATTGCCTTTCCTTCTAGCAGAAAGGGGGCTGGTGTGGGTGTCATTCAGACCGGGGACCCTGACCAGGTTCTAGGACCTAAAGGCTCCTTAGCACAGTTTAATGAGTCACTTGTCTTCTGAAATGGAAGCGTTTACTTCAATATAAAATGTATTAAGTGCCTACTGTATGCCAGGCAGTGAGCACACAAATGAAGGTGAGACCCACCCCTGACCTCCAGTGGCTCATGGTGGAGAGACCCACAACAAAGCCATCATGGGGTTGTGTCACAAGAACAACAGTTCAATGTTCAAAGAATCCCAGAGAAAATGCAGAAGAGTCATGATCTGGGGTAGCTCAAGGAAGGCATGCTGGAAAAGGGGATATCTTCCCTGGGTTTTGAAGGAAGAAGAATATTTACCAGGTGTATATGATGGGTTGGGGTGGCTGTGCAAAGGCACTGAGGTGTCTGCTCAGGGGGCTCAACACACTGGGTTTCTGGAGCTGAAGGAGTGTCCTGGTGTGGGGGAAGGAGACACTCTGGGGGTTGTTGCTGGAAATATGGACCAGGGCCTAGCAAACAAATACAATTTTGATGGCATAAAGTTAGGTTTTCTCATTGTCATATTGAGACAGTTATAATATTATAATCTGTCTTTCATCTAAAATTCAAAGTGACTTCCCAAAGATATTTTGGCCCCCTTTAAGCACCTGTTTTTCTGACATTTAGAGATTTACAAACACATATAATAAATGATAGAATGGTTCCCTAAAAGGGGGCTAAGTAAACTCTTTGTAATAGAAAAGACCTACCTTCTAACAGTTTTGTAGCTCAAGGAACTTCTGGAGATGCTTTGACACAGTAGTTCCCTTTCACTTTTTTCCCATCACCTCTCGCCCAACTAACAAATTATATCCTCACTGTTACAGACCAGATTCTATATTTCTCTCCCTGAATAATGTTGTAGATGCCATATACAAACTTGAACAGGCTATAAATTGAATTACATTTTACTCTCAGAGTCATAGATCACCAAAGCCTCTGACTAGAATCTCAATTTTCCCTCGGTTTGTTTGTGACCACGTTCTGAAGAGAAAAAATATTAGACTTAATAAACCAACATGAACAATATCAGCCTAATAAAGCAAGTCTCTTCTGGTTTTTATTACTTTTTATATTGACAAAGTAATTCTCCAGCTCTCAGATGGGAGTGGGATGGTGGGTGCTGTAAGGCACTCTTCTAGCTCCACACTGGGATTTCTACTGGAAAGCACAATTCCCTACTGTTTTTCAGCCACACTGTCATAGTAGCAACCTTCAAAAGCAGCGACACTGAAAGGGCATTGTGGAGGATTTCTCTATCTCTTTCCCTCCTTTCTCTCACGACGTACATTTCCTACAAACCCAAACCCAGGGTGGGATGTCAAATAGAAAGCACAATTTTATTATTAATTGGTGATTTTGGCAAATGTAAAATGATGCAAAAAATTTCATTGTTGAATAATTAATGCCAAGGGCTGAAAATATTTTAAAAACTAAGTCATGAAAATAACCACATTAGAGAAAATGAAAGGAGAAGCAGTCCATAACCCCAGCATTATTAACTTGCTTCTTATGCCAATTTTACATTGCTATAACCACAAAGTCCCTGAAACTTTGTATTCTTGTCTTTTATCCATTTAAGTAACTATTTGTCTCTAAAACGGATTATGCAGGTGTTAAAATGTATGTTTTCTGAGAATACTTAATGGTATGCATGGGAAAATGCTTTTAATATAATGGGACGAGATACAAAACTATACAACTTACAAGCCTAATTTTTTGTGTGTATACACACACATAGGCACACAAGTAGATGGAAAGTGGTTATTTCTGGATGGTAGGATTATTTATTGTTTTATTATAGCTTTTCTGAATTTTTCACTTTCTACAATGAGCATTTATCAATTTTATACTGGAAAAAGTTCTAAATATTACATGGAACATTTCCCATATTCCTAGTGTCAATAACCATCATTTTAATGCTTGTACAATACGCCATTGAATGGACATAGCTTTTTCGCTTAATTCTTCTTCGTGGGGAATGGAGGCTATTATAGCTCATGTTTTGAATTTCTCCTGACTCCACATCCAAGCTGCTTTACATGGAAAATGAGGCCTTGATGATCTGACCTCTGCCAACTGCTCCAGACTCAGGGCAGAGCTAAGAACACAGGCATCGGAGTTACATGTCCTGGTCACAATTTTGCCTTGCCACTCCTTCATAGCGTGGTCATGGAATGGAACAGTATGTTACTCTACACGGATATAGAGCTCCTGGCACATGGAGGGCACTCAGAGAAGGGTGCTGCTATGGTTGTTCTCTCTTCCCACTCCCACCTCTTCCTCAGTCACCTGAAGCTCCAGCTAGAATGAATCATTCCAACTTGCCTGAAGAGCAACTCCCTAGCTTCCACTGCCTTTGTGTGTATGGCTCTCATTCCAGAAAGCTCCTCCACTTCGTCTCTACAAGGGCCAACTCATGCCCACCCAGTTCAAGTAACCATCCTCTTGTGATCTTTCTGGGACTGCTTGTCTGGGTTAGTTGCCCTACTTTGGGGAGGTGTCCCAGAGTCCCTAGTAAGCGCCTCCATTTGAGCATTCACCACATTATGTTTGCCTGTTTATTCCTCTCTCTACTCCAGGCCAGAGAGCTGTGATTTCATCACAAGCCTTTAGCACAGGGTTTAACACACAGCAGATCCTCCAAGATGGTGACTGCCTGAATGGCTTTTTGCCATGTCACTCATCTTCAAAAATAGGATTTTAGTGGTTACGTAATATTTTATTGTGTTATAGGTTTTACAATCTATTTAACCATTCTCTTTCTACTGTAGTCCTCTTTTGGTGGGGGGTTGGGGAGGATGGGGTGGTATTATAAATAATTTACAGGGAACATCCTAATACATAAATGCTATGCTTTAAAAAACAGTAAGATTTTAGGTAAAGAATTGTTGACTTGCTTGGCAATCGTAGTCTCTGACTACACGTTGCCAAAGTGGAGGCCTTCGTATCTTTAGATTCCAGTCTCCGTCTTACATGTTTATGGCTGCTGTCCTTTTAATGCATCAACTCAATTGCTTGTATTAACTTCTTGCCCTGTAAAATGGCCTTCCTGTTGAAGAACCTCAGCGTTTCGATGCTTCCCCAGATGCAGAGCCTGGGCCCCTGATGACACACACACATTCCACCCGGAGGGGCAGCCTCAGCCACCAGGCCTGGGGAAGGGAAAGAAACCACTCGGTTTTCTTCTGCTTTCTGCCCACGGAGGCCAGAGAGGTGACTGACTCTGGAGCGTCTGCAACTCAGCGCAGCTGCTCAGAAACAGCGCATTGATATCAGTGCCTTCACGTTCAGTGGTATTTCCTCTCCCCTGACCCAGAGATGACACTTTCTTTCAAACTCTGTTTTATCAGGCAATATGAAATTGGTGATATTCAAACATTTTTATCCTACACAAATACTAATTTCTGTATATAGGTATATATACACATATAAACATATTTATGTATCTCCAAATAAATGTCTTATTGATAAAACAAAAATCTCCCCCACCAAATATCTTTAAAATGGCAAACTTTTACATGCCGGTAAAGAACTTCAAAATGTGGTCCATTCCCTGGACCTGTGTAAGGATCACCTGGGGCCACACCTACCTACTGAGTGGGCACAGGGATCTGTATTTAAAATGCTCCCAGGAAAGTTCTTTACCCTCCCAGATTTATTGGGATATAATTGACATATAACATTGTGTAAATTTAAGGTGTACAATGTGATGGCTTGATATGTGTATATATTGCAAAATGTTTACTACAATAAGGTTAGTTACACTCCATCACTTCACAAAATTATAATTCTGCTGCTGTTGTTACGGTACGAACATTAGAACTCTACTCACATGGCAACTTTCAAGGACATAAGTCAGTATTGTCAACTATAGTCCCCATGCTGTACATTAGATCCCTGGAACTTATTCATCTTTTAATTGGAAGTTGGTATCCTTTGAGCAACATCTCCCCATTTCCCTTACCCCTCATCCCCTGGCAATCACCATTCTACTCGGTTTCTATGAGTTTGGCTTTTTTTTTTATTATCTCAAATACAAGTGAGATCATAGAGTACTAGTCTTTCACTAGCATAATGCCTTCAAGGTCCATCCATGTTGTTGCAAATGGTAGGATTTCCTTCTTTTTTTAAGGCTGAATAAAATTCCATTATATATTTATGTGTGTGTGTATATATATGTATACATATGCATATATAAAACATTTTCTTTATCCATTTATCTGTTGATAGATACTTATGTTGTTTCCATATCTTGGCTACTGTGAATAGTGCTGGAATGAGCATGGAGGATGGTGCAGATATCTCTTTGAGAAAGTGATTTCATTTCCTTTGGATATATAGCTAGACATAGGATTGGGGGATAAAATGGTAACTATTCTAAATTTTTTGAGGACCCCCATACTGTTTTTCATAGTGGCTACACCATTTTACATTCTCATCAACAGTGCACATGTGTTCTCTTTTCTCCACATCCTACCAACACTTACCTCTTGGGGGTTTTTTGATAATAGCCAGGTGTGAGGTGATACTGTGGTTTTGATTTGCATTTCCCTTATGATTCGTGATGTTCAGCACCTTTTCATGTACTTGTTGGCTATTCGTATGTATTTGAGAAAATGTCTGTTCAAGTCTTTTGCCCATTTTTAACTGGATTTCTTTTTTTGCCATTAAGTTGTAGAAAAGTTCTAAGCTTGCTGAAGTTTGTAAACCATTACATTAGAGCCTTATTTTGTTCTAACTATAATATAGTTATTGCCTCCCCAACCTCAAATTTTTCCTTCTTTCAATTTTAAGGGAACACATTTTGTTCTATACACCTTTTCTTCACTGACAACTTCACTTGTTTCAGTCTGAGTTGAAAATTTTGGACCTAAGTGAATAGATCCGGATTAAGAAATTTAAAAAATTTAAAAGCCTCTATATAGATAACCTTCCACAAAAGCAATGAATTTATTGTTCTCTTTGAAACTCTGGCAAAAGAGATCCTGTGAAACTTCTGGGGAACTAAAGTTTAAAAAGTGTAAAGGGTCATGATCATTCCTTGTGTTCGGTATGCTGGTTTTACTCTTATTTCAGGTAAATGTGAAAAACATTTGTAAGAGCTTTACAAATAATTTTGAGTAAGAAGTAAACCCAGTTTATCTGAAGAAAACATCAAATCATTATTAGTAGACACGGCGCATAGACATGGCAACAGCTGTGAAGGTCACATGGGACTGAATGGAGGTTGGGAAGCCCTGGACGGACCAATCCCACATCATGTGAAACCCAAGTGGTTTTCTGACTTTCTAATGAGGGCCCATCCAGCACCCAACACACAAAGTGAACAGTTTCCCTCAAGACCATCATGAAACAAATGGCCAAGGAAGAAGACTTTGGAAAGGATATTGGAGGGTTTACAATTCAGGGCCACGGGGACAAGGCAAATAAGGAGTCATGGTCCGCTTGTGAGTGAAATCACATGAGGAAAATAAATAAAATTATTTAAAGAAACGATGATCATTATTATAAAAACCTAGAATCCCTTAACATAACAGAGTGGACCATGAAAATATATGGCTAGTAAATAAAGAATGCTCATCCTTTATCCATTTTAAATTATCTGACTCACCACAGTTGAGAAATCTTTAATTTAGGCTCTTCATATTTCAGATGAGAAAAATAAGGTCCAGAGAGGTGAAGTGACCTGCCCAAGGTCACACAGTTGGAATTCATGTCTCTGGACTTCTCCACCATGACACCCCCGGTGTGGCAGCAACCCAGGCAATCACCAGAACTGGCCCAGCTGGAGAAATACTTTTGTCCCAAGTGACTCTGCAAATACTGTCTTCTGAGCCCTTAGCTGATCTAAAGTGGAGTGCCTCAGATTTGCTGTGCTGAAGGTAAATGTTAAAGAAGTCTAGAGGCAAATTAGAAAACATCAATTGTATTTTCTTCCTCTAGAGTGAGAAATTAAATCAACCAAGCAAAATTAGAGCATCCCAGCAGCAGGGTCAAGGGAGCCCCCAGCAAGGCCCAACATAGCATAAGAAGCAGAGAGCCCAATTCTCTGGAACATGGAATCTAACCACTAAGGCTTTTCCTAGGTCCTCACAGACCCTACCACTCCACGCCAAGGCACACCTAGGAGCCTGGTGGTTTTCTTTATGAGTATGTGCTGATTGTGTATTGTAGCCTAGGGCATCTAGGGTCAAGATTTTAATCATCCTTTGAGGCTCAATCCACAGACCATTCCCTGTCTGAGGCTCTCCAGGTCTTCTCACCTTTACTCACTTCTCCTTTCTCTAAATTCTATCCAGAATTTCTGGATAGAAGGGGCTTTGAAGTGGCAATCTGGTTGAAAGTAAGCACATTGTTTTACTTAGTTTATATCCTTCAAATAAAAAACTGCAAAGTTTCTAAAAATCCTCTTTTTCATACTTTATAAAGATTGAGAAATCAATTGTCTATAACTGGAAATGTTATCCTGTAGAAGGGGGAAGACATGGTAGATTTTATGGGAGCATGGAGTCCCCTCCCCTGGCCACCATTGATATCTTCTCTGCTCTTCCCCTTTTAGGCTTTAAAGTTGAGTTTAGCACATGCAGTCTGTCTGCTACAATAGGATAATCTGCATGTTAGCAAATGTAATTTTATTAGAACTTTGCAAAAATTACATTGCTCCATGAGGACAGGGACTCTGTCTTTGTGTACACCATTGTACCCAGCACCTAGCACCATGTTAACACATATTAGGTACTAAATTTCTGTTGAATAGATGGACGGATACATAAATGGATACATGGATGGAAGGAAGGGGATGGATGAATCAATGAATCAATGAGAAACCTTGGGCTGTCAAAAACTACCTTACAGAAAACCATTCTTTCAATGGGTAAAAAGGGATTAGAGACTAGAGTTCTAGCAATAACTGAGCTCTATTTCCTATAGAAAATTCAATAAGCTTTTTTTAAAATTAAAAAATATATATATTTTATTTATTTATTTGGCTGTGCCGGGTCTTTGTTGCGGTACTCGGATCTTCTAGTTGTGGCACACAGTCTCTTTTTAGTTGTAGCATGTGGGCTCTTAGTTGTGGCATGTGAACTCTTAGTTGCAGAATGTATGTGGGATCTAGTTCCCTGACCAGGGATCGAACCCAGATCCCCTGCATTGGGAGCGCAGAATCTTAACCACTGGACCACCAGGGAACTCCCTCAATAAGCTTTTATTTTCTTTTTTTCTTTTCTTTTTTTTTGCCGTACGCGGGCCTCTCACTGTTGTGGCCTCTCCCATTGCGGAGCACAGGCTCCGGACGTGCAGGCTCAGCGGCCATGGCTCACGGGCCCAGCCGCTCCGCGGCCTGTAGGATCTTCCTGGAGCAGGGCACGAACCCGCGTCCCCTGCATCGGCAGGCGGACTCTCAACCACTGCACCACCAGGGAAGCCCTCAATAAAGCCCTTTTGTACATAAAAGGGTACAGCTAAAAACAACCACAAGCATTACTAAGAAAACTCAGTGTTTGTTAATATGCACCTCAATATTAAGGGTTTCCCCTATCTCCCACCCATCATATTGGGACCAACATCAGCACAGCATAATCCACACACTGTGGTGATAATGTACAAAGCCACACAAAGAGCGCCACTGGGCTGCACTTGGAGCGGTATTTTTTTTCTAGGGATGGTACTAATTCCTGAGCAAGACTAGGTCATCAATGACAGAGGCCATGTGATGGACACTATGCTTCCCAGATTATGGGCATTCGTGTATCAGTTTGCTTTATGGGGACCTCCAACTATAGGAGGAATATCTGTATCTTTGTTTTGTTTATATTTTACCAATCTAATTCCTCAATTACAGTATAAGCAGGGGCTATATTTTATCTTCATCTTTGTAATAGTAAAATCATCTTTTGGCCGCACAATAAATTAACGCTGGTGTCGGCTCTGTACTACAGCTGAGATTTTGAGGTTTTAATAAGTTAATTTGGCTGAGGTCATATAGCTAGTAATGGAAGACGGTAGAGAAGCAAACCAAGACAGTTTGACTTTTCTTTTTTTCATTTTTTCTGAATTTTAATTAATTTTTTATACAGCAGGTTCTTATTAGTTATCTATTTTATACATATTGGTATATATATGTCAATCCCAATCTCCCAATTCATCCCACCACCACCACCACCCACCACCCAGCCACTTACCCCCTTGGTGCCCACACGTTTGTTCTCTACATCCATGTCTCTATTTCTTCCCTGCAAACCAGTTCATCTGTACCGTTTTTCTATGTTCCAGATATATGCGTTAATATACGATATTTGTTCTTCTCCTTCTGACTTACTTCACTCTATTTGACAGTCTCTAGATCCACCTCTACAAATGACCAATTTCATTCCTTTTTATGGCTGAGTAATATTCCACTGTATATATGTACCAAATCTTCTTTATCCATTCGTCTGTTGATTGGCATTTAGGGTGCTTCCATGACCTGGCTATTGTAAATAGTGCTGCAATGATCATTGCAGTGCATGTGTCTTTTTGAACTATGGTTTTCTCTGGGTATATGCCCAGTAGTGGGATTGCTGGATCATATAGTAATTCTATTTTCCGTTTTTTAAGGAACCTTCCTACTGTTCTCCATAGTGGCTGTATCAATTTACATTCCCACCAACAGTGCAAGAGGGTTCCCTTTTCTCCACACCCTCTCCAGCATTTGTTGTTTGTAGATTTTCTGATGATGCCCATTCTAACTGGTGTGAGGTGATACCTCATTGTAGTTTTGATTTGCATTTCTCTAATAATTAGTGATGTTGAGCAGCTTTTCATGTGCCTCTTGACCATCTGTATGTCTTTTTTGGAGAAATGTCTATTTAGGACTTCTGCCCATTTTTGGATTGGGTTGTTTGCTTTTTAAATATTGAGCTGCATAAGCTGTTTATATATTTTGGAGATTAATCCTTTGTCTGTTGATTCATTTGCAAATATTTTCTCCCATTCTGAGGGTTGCCTTTTAGTCTTGTTTGTAGTTTCCTTTGCTATGCAAAAGCTTTGAAGTTTCATTAGGTCCCACTTGTTTATTTTTGTTTTTACTTCCATTACTCTAGGAGGTGGATCAAAAAATATCTTGCTGTGGTTTATGTCAAAGAGTGTTCTTCCTATGTTTTCCTCTAAGAGGTTTATAGTGTCCAGTCTTATATTTAGGTCTCTAATCCATTTTGAGTTTATTTTTGTGTAAGGTGTTAGGGAGTGTTCTAATTTCATTCTTTTACATGTAGCTGTCCAGTTTTCCCAGCACCACTTATTGAAGAGACTGTCTTTTCTCCATTGTATATCCTTGCCTCCTTTGTCATAGTTTAGTTGACCATAGGTGCGTGGGTTTATCTGTGGGCTTTCTATCTTGTTCCATTGATCTATGTTTCTGTTTTTGTGCCAGTACCATATTGTCTTGATTACTGTAGCTTTGTAGTATAGCCTGAAGTCAGGGAGTCTGATTCCTCCAGCTCCGTTTTTTTTCCCTCAAGACTGCTTTGGCTATTCAGGGTCTTCTGTGTCTCCATACAAAGTTTAAGATTTTTTGTTCCAGTTCTGTAAAAAATGCCACTGGTAATTTGATAGGGATTACATTGAATCTGTAGATTGCTTTGGGTAGTATAGTCATTTTCACAATATTGATTCTTCTAATCCAAGAACATGGTATATCTCTCCATCTGTTGGTATCATCTTTGATTTCTTTCATCAGTGTCTTATAGTTTTCTGAGTACAGGTCTTTTACCTCCTTAGGTAGGTTTATTCCTAGGTATTTTATTCTTTTTGTTGCAATGGTGAATGGGATTGTTTCCTTAATTTCTCTTTCTAATCTTTTGTTGTTAGTGTATAGGAATGCAAGGGATTTTTGTGCATTAATTTTGTTTCCTGAAACTTTACCAAATTCATTGATTAGCTCTAGTAGTTTTCTGGTGGCATCTTTAGCATTCTCTATGTATAGTATCATGTCATCTGCAAACAGTGACAGTTTTACTTCTTCTCTAATTTGGATTCCTTTTCCTTCTCTGATTGCTGTGGCTAGGACTTCCAAAACTATGTTGAATAATAGTGATGAGAGTGGACATCCTTGTCTTGTTCCTGATCCTAGAGGAAATACTTTCAGTGTTTCACCATTGAGAATCATGTTTGCTGTGGGTTTGTCATATATGGCTTTTATTATGTTGAGGTAGGTTCCCTCTATGCCCACTTTCTGGAGAGATTTTATCATAAGTGGGTGTTGAATTTTGTCAAAAGCTTTTTCCGCATCTACTGAGATGATCATATGGTTTTTATTTTTCAGTTTGTTAATATGGTGTATCACATTGATTGATTTGCATATATTGAAGAATCCTGGTATAAATCCCACTTGATCATGGTGTATGATCCTTTTAATGTGTTGTTGGATTCTGTTAGCTAGTATTTTGTTGAGGATTTTTGCATCTATATTCATCAGTGGTATTGGTCTGTAATTTTCTTTTTTTGTAGTATCTTTGACTGGTTTTGGTATCAGGGTGGTGGTGCCCTCATAGCATGAGTTTGGGAGTGCTCCTTCCTCTGTAATTTTTTGGAAGAGTTTCAGAAGAACGGATGTTAGCTCTTCTCTAAATGTTTGATATCGAGTTCACCTGTGAAGCCATCTGGTCCTGGACTTTTGTTTGTTGGAAGAATTTTAATCACAGTTTCAATTTCATTACTTGTGATTGGTCTGTTCATATTTTCTATTTCTTCCTGGTTCAGTCTTGGAAGGTCATACCTTTCTAAGAATTTGTCCATTTCTTCCAGGTTGTCCATTTTATTGGCATAGAGTTGCTTTTAGTAGAAACTGAGACAGTCTGACTTTTAACCCAATGCTCTTAAGCATCTTGTCAAACCTTTTGTGGTGCTCACAGAAAAGTTGTATTATCTCAGTTAATGGATGTTACCTGATTCCCGTAAATATATCCTAACTGAAATAAGATGGAAAGGGAGAGGTAAGTGAGTGGGTGGAGAGGAAGAAGGAAAGGAGAAAAAACGGAGAAAAGCCAGTTTTGGAGTAGATCTGACTTGATTCTTGCTTGTTCTATCCCATTTTCAAAAGCCAATTAACTGCAGAGTGGTTTTATAGGTATGCCCACCCGACTATGTCAGCCAGACTGTGACCCAGAGTTGGGGCTATCTGTAGCCCCATATGGAGGTTTTATTTCCTCACTTCCTTAAAAAAACATAGCCATATCTGCCTGTGGGTACCATCCTCAAAATGCAAGTCTTAATTTAACATCAGACCTTTACCAGGCAGTGAATACAGTGGAGCATAAGTGAGGAGATGGGAAGCTGTGGTCTCTGTCCTTGAGGAAATCATTTTCAATAGCCGGATGGCACCCACATGCTGTTTTGCCTGCCAACCCCAATTGATTGACTGTGGCTGCCAGAAGCCTTTGTGGAGGATTATAAGCCTGAATCCAGGCTGCATGGGTGAGTACTGTTCCCCACTAGCACATGGTGGAGAAGTTTCTAGCACAATGCCTACATTGAGTGTATACCCAACAAATAATGCATCTTTTACTGCTAATTAAGCCCTAGAAAGCTTCATACTGACCAGAGCACCACAGCACAACCTCTTCCTCCCCTGGCTTGACCTCAGGACAGAGACAGGCATTGAGAAGGAAGATGAACTTTGTATGAAGGGTAAAAATCAATCAATGTGCCAGTGGTCACGGACAACGCTCCTGGCCTGTGTTAACAAATCCTTTTGGCAGTGATTAGGATCCTATTATTCCAGCAAAGCCCTAAATTCCTCCTCATGGTGGTATGACATTATCTGATTGGATAGGACTCTTAGTGAAGTTTGACTATGGCACAGTTATTTTTTGCCCTAGGAAACCTGCTGACAGGCGTCCTTTGAAAGACCAAAAGCATGAAATGCTTTTCAGTCCACTGAATGGTGTTCCACATGACACATACTGACTGAGTCTACAGAATCCTGTGGGCTATATAACGTACCTCCAGCTCCCCATGACATCAACTTCACAGATCCCTCTCGGTGTCACCGTGGCAGCTTCATGGGGTTGCTATCAAGCAGTTAAATAAAATGAAGACCCATTAGGAGATGAATAGTTGTCCCTAAACTGAATCACTGAATTGCTCTTCCAGATTCCTGATGGGTATCCTGACCTGGATCCATCTTTGACAAGCCTCTATGAGCCTCTGATAGCTTATATAATTGATAGTCACTCATTTCCTAGCCGCAGGTGACAAAGATTAAAGACAGCTCCGATCAGCAACACCACTGAAGTGCCCTGTGGATGGCGTCATCTCCAGGTGCCCTTTCCTGGCATTGGAATTTCCTGAGCCATCTGACAGAAATCAAATTCAGGCTCACAATAGGCCACATAAATGGTATCAGTCAAAGGAAGAGTGTCAAAATGCATTTTCCCCTCACCCTGCCCCGCAATTTCCTCACCTCGGGATTATATGTTAGCACGGCCACAGTTATTATTTCTGCTGCAAGTGAAAATAAGATCTGCCAGTAAGATTCACTGAGAAAACATTCCTGACATTTACCATAGTGCATCCAAAAGCTTAACTCATCACACTTCTCTGGGGGCAGAAAAAAAGAGTCCTGACTCCTTCAAAGAAGTTCCATGATATAAGAGGTTAGGAAAATATACCATCTTCAGGTGTGTGTGTTTGATTGGGGGAAGGGGCTTGACTAACAGGACTTCCACACTTCAAGGACTCTCATATTTTGTCTTTTGCAATTTGGTTTCAAAACAAGAAGGCAGAGCTTCCCTGGTGGCGCAGTGGTTGAGAGTCTGCCTGCCGATGCAGGGGACACGGGTTCGTGCCCCGGTCCGGGAGGATCCCACGTGCTGCGGAGCGGCTGGGCCCGTGAGCCATGGCCGTTGAGCCTGCGCGTCCGGAGCCTGTGCTCCGCAACGGGAGAGGCCACAACAGTGAAAGGCCCGTGTACCGCAAAAACAAAAACAAAAATAAGAAGGCAGAGGTATGATCAGCCTAGAACAGTCCCAGCACAGAGTAGGACCTCAATAAATATTTAATGAGCAGAGGAAAGCCTCTATAGTAAGACTATTCCTTACTGACAATGCCCTATGGAATGAGTAGAGTGCAGGGTGTATGGGGGACTGTTGCCCTGAGGAGAAGGAGATCTGAGTGCAAATCCTACTTCTTACTTCCCAGCTGTGTGACTGGGTCATGTCATCTCACTCACTGAGCCTTAGTTTTCTTGAGGGTAATTTGAGGATAAGGACAAGGTCCTGGCTTCTCTTTCAGAAGTGAAGTGACGGGGACTTCCCTGGTGGTGCAGTGGTTAAGAATCCGCCTGCCAATGCAGGGGACACGGGTTCGATCCCTGGTCCAGGAAGATCCCACATGCCTCGGAGCAGCTAAGCCCGTGTGCCACAGCTACTGAGCCCACTTGCAGCAATTACTGAAGCCCGTGAGCTCTAGGGCCTGTGCTCCACAACAAAAGAAGCCACTGCAATGAGGAGTAGCCCCCACTTGCCACAACTAGAGAAAGCCCGAGCAGCAATGAAGACCCAACTCAGCCAAAAAATAAAAATTAAAAAATAAACACGACTATGTTAAAAAAAAAAAAAGTCAGATAAACCAACAGTGTGAGGCTCTTTAATAGCTAAGATCCCCCTTTTAGATACTGTAGGAGTTCGAACAAAGAAGTGAAATCTTTTTTTTTTTTTTGTGGTAAGAATATTTAATATGAGTTTTACCCTCTTAACAGGTTTTTAAGTGTACAGTATAGAAGTGAAAGCTTACACTTTCCAACCTGCTTCTAGTGCAGCTCAAACAGCTCTCCCACCATCAGGACTGATTGCTCTCCACCCTCGGTAATCAGACAATGAGATGGGATGCATCAGCCCACCACCATAGACTTTTGGATAAAGTAATATGTAAACTGGGTATTTTTGCAGATTCTAGGCACAATGCCTGTTACTCTCTCTGGCTTATGTTGCTTCCCATCCCACCTTCTGAGTCTCCTCTACGCAGTCTCCTCCCTGATAAAATGGGGGAGATACTACTGATGCATCCTGCTCTCTCCTTTGGAACCCTCTTGACTTCTACCCCACTGGCTTTTTCTTTCCATTCAGGCTGTTCCCATTTTGGCCTCACTTCACTAGCCCCACCACTGGGGGCTCCTTCTTCTAACTGGGGACTTACACCTCCCACCCCCATCCCTCTAATTTCCTGCCTTAGCTTGCCTTCCTGGTTCCTTCAGCTACGAAAGTGAGTTAAGACCCAGGCAAGCTGGAATCTGTCATGTTCACTTAGAACAGATCCTGTGTAGGCTCACAATATATATATTTGCTGAATAAATGAATGAATGAAGCAAATGAATGAAGACATATATAACCAGCCTATATAGAAACCCTGGGTGTTAATGGTTTTGACAACTGGGATTTACTTTAAATCTATTACTACAAAATTACCCTCCATCAATCTGACACTGTTCTTAAGAATTCTATCTTAAGCTCCTATATCTCAAGCAATTATAATAAAGTGGTGTTACTAGAGCTAGCTCAAGAAAATTATCCAAATGAATGGAATTTAAAAGAAAAAAATCATCTTAAAAGAGATTTCTAATTACACAGTTTTTAAAAAATAACCAGGGTTTCTGTCCTGACTACGTCCCACATTTCATAAAAAGTCTTAGATAGCAGCAGTTTTCATGCCTGACCTTCTCTTAATGAATGTTGTAATGTGTGGTTTTGCAGAAACATTAAAAGCAGCAGCTCTGTTGTGTGTGCTAGCCAGCTGGGGACCGTAGGCAAGTACTTAACCTCTCCAGGATCCCATCTCTTCATCTCCCAAATGTGGATAACAGTATCTAATTTGAAGGGATGTGGTGAAGATTCAAGGGTATAATCCATGTAAAGTACTTAGCACGGTGTCCAGCATTGGACACCGTCAGCCATTTTCTATCTACTTGTAAACTTCTTTTTTATCAGGTCAGTTGAAGAATGGCTAAGATCTGCAATCTCTCCAGCAGTGTGTCACATTCCCTTCCTGTGTGTTTGCTAAATAAACCTCATTTAATGTCACTGGCTCTTCTCTCCCAACTTCTGCCAGTAACAGAAAATATTGACCAACCCCAAATAAAAATCTAATAAAATATATATAAGTATATACATCCATAGGTGTGTATATCTAGATATTTATATATATAAGGCACATACATCCATGTTTGTTACCTCTACAATATAATAAGCTTTTGGGGAGTGGTGGAGAATGAAAATGGCTAACATTTGTTCAGTGCTTACCATGAGGAAGACACTGTTTTAAGTGCTTTGCATGTATTAACCCATTTGATCTTCACAAGAAGCCTATGGTCAATATGTCTTATTCAGTCTCTACTCACTCAATAAACGAAGACTTATGGGATGGTTACCAATGTACCATTACAGGCTGTATAGTCTAGTGGTTAAGAATGCTCCTGGCTCCTCTACTTATTAGCAGTACAACTTTAGGCAAGTTACTGAACCTCTTTGTACCCCAATTTCTCCAATGTAAAGTAGGAATAATAATAATAATCACACATGCACCTATTATAAAGATCTGCTGATAAAGAGCAAAGTAAAGGGCTTAGAATAGTGCCAGGCACACAGCAATGACTCAGTAAACTTTAGCAAACTTTACCATGGGTCCATGCTAAAGAGGAAATAATACCTTTCTATGTAGTAAAATCCACCTCAATGATTATAAATACAAACAAGAAAAGCTCACTTTTCTTCTCTTGCAGGAAAACGAGAAAAAAGGGTCAAAGTTTGAGTTAACATTAAAAACCTGAATTATGCTCAGAGTAGCCAAGAAAACAAAGGAATATTCATTTATTGTCCAGGATGAAATAGTCATCATTTGCCTACGATATCCAGAGGAACCTTTTGATAACAAGCTTGAACCTGTAAATTATCTCATTTGGGTATAATGTGTCTATGGACAGAATAGAGCTATCCATACCCCTTAGAATGGAATGTTCTTTTGTTTATTCATTTATTCATATTCATCCACTCAGCAAACATGTTAAGCATCTACTCTGTGACAGATATTGATCTAGGCACTGAGGGACCCAGGAGTGAACAAAACAAAGTCCCTGCCCCCCGAGGAGCTGACCCTCTTTTAGGTGAGGTAGACAGCAAACAGATAAGTACATAATAACATGTAGGTAGTGACAGTACCATGTCTAATTAGTAAATTTGCAGTTGCAAAATTATCTTTTCCTTAAAGTACTACAAGCAGAGGGGAAAGATTTAAAGACCAAAATAGTTTCTGAACCATAATAATCTGTTAGGTCTCTAGCTTGGCTACTTGACTCCAAACCTCTGCTGGGATCTTCTGAATGAAAGCAAAGGAGATGAAGAGAAGGACCTGGGCCACGACGGAAGGAGTATGTGTTGGCTTCCTCCACCCCTGCAGGGGCAGGAGGCTGGCCCAGGCCAAAGAACCCTGGAGAGAAGGGGAGCAACGCAGGGGCTGACGCAGCCCTGGCTTTGGTTCCCAGCTTCTGCCTCTCTCCCCAGGTCCCAGTGATACCATCTGACCTCCAGCCAGGCTCACCCCAGCCAGGTCCTCACATCTCAGTCCTGACCAGCTGGTGGTGAGACTTCTGGAGCTCTGGTTTGACATCCAGGGCCCAGTATCCAGCTCCCCTTGACCATTTCTGACCTGTACTCATGCTCTGAAAAGCGGGCTTCCTCCCTGTACATGAGCCTTGGTTCAAAACTAATGACCCACTTCTGGTGACAGGATTCCTGGTTTAATCTCTGTACTGAAGCCCATTCTGGCCACCTACTGAGCACTCCAGTACTCCTTGGGCTGGGGACTATGTGTCTTCTCCTGCTCATCATACATCCCTCATAAAGCCCTGGGGTGGGCCATGCTTTCCCAGCATTTTCAAATTGGGCCAGTTTCTGGACCATCCACTGATGTCTATGCCTACCTTGTCACTTCATGATGGAACCCTGCCACAGTGACTGATTGGCCCATGAATTTTGCTGTTCCCTTGGAGCTCCTGAACCCTTACTGTGGCTGCTCACCAGGATTTCTGCTGGGGCAAGCATTTGGGGACATCACGCAACACCACACCCACACATCATAACCATTACAAAGACCAATCAATATACTTCTAGGACTCGGCCACTGCAGTAGTTAACTCCAAGCACCAAGTGGTTGTATCCAGATTGACAACTGGAGTCTTCTTGCTACCGCCTGCTTAGAATTAGCCCAGAATCAGAACTCTCTATATGATGCTCTGAATGTTTGCACACCTCCATTATCAAAGTTTCTATTTGGATATTCATCTGATTATTTGACTAATGTCTATCTCCTCTACCTGACTGTACTCCCTCAGCTTTGAAACTCACCCTATCACATGATAAATTAGCCACTACAGCTCACTGCTTCAGTCATTCAGAAGTCTCTGAGTCCCTTAGCTTCATTCCTTGGGTTCTGTGATGTCCCTGCCAGCACAATCCTGGGTGATTCCAATACACAGGCAGATGATCCTAATAATACCATGACTCCAAGTTCTTCTCCAACGATCTTGTTCTCACGTTCAGCCACTCAGTCCTACCCTCCATCTTATCATGAGCTTTAACTGCATCCTCTGTAACCTCAGCAGAGGTGGGGTGATATAGGGCAAGTCCTCACTGCTCATGATAACCTACAACTCAAAATACTTACTTTTTTTAACTGGAATGAAGCCACTTAAGTTTATCCTTAGTCAACAGAAAATTCAGGCTAAAGTGAGACAAATCAAAGAACTAAGAGCTTCCACATTCTTTCACAAATAGTTGTGGCTGTGAACAATATGCTTCTGGTAGAGGCCATTGCTGCCAGAGGTAATTTAAGAAGAAAAATCTTTCCAAAAACATGGCCCCTTAATCCTGAGATAGGTTAATTTGGGAAGTATTTAGAATTGTACAGAATTGTACAGTAGGTCGATAAATCCTAGGAGCACTTGTAGTGGATGCTCGATTTTTTTGCCTTTGGCATCTATTCACCCTACATCCCTTAAGAGCCCTTTCATTTCCACCTCTCCCTCAGTCTTGATCAACTGAGGTTCAGCGGTCCCCCTGATCTCCCAAATCCAGGGATGGAGAACACAATATTCCTCTAAGATCACATTCCCTTGGTCACAGTAATTGGTTGCGTGATGGGAAGGTGACCCACTTGGAATTGGTGAGACTTCTGCTGGGGTTTCTAGGAAAGATTCTTACTCTTTACCACTGTAGGTGGCAAGATGTGGAGCTTCTGCATCCATCTTACTTCAGTGAGAGGATAGCCTATCTGAGAATGTGGCCAAACTGAAGGAGAGTCCAGAGATGGAGAGAGGACAAAAGGATGCTGGTGTCACTGAGTGTCCTGACAAAACCACACACTTGGACCCTCAGTTCCTGAGCTGTGGCAGTCAACAACATGTGTTCCCATACTGTTCCTCTTCCTGAGCACACGAGAAAACTATATTTCTCAGCCTCCCTTGAAGGGAGGTTGGGTCTATGAGACTGAACTCTGATTAAAGGAATATGCACAGAAGTGACATAAGCCATTTCCAAGCCCTTTTCCTCCCAATCCTATAAGATCCTCCAGGACTTTTCCCCCTTCTGTAGCACTCTCGGAGATGTTGCAGGTGGTACGAAACAGAGCACTGTGATATAAGAAACTGGATGGGAGTGAGGTGGCAAGCACTGTCAGGGAAGACCTCTTTGTGGAAAAGATACTTGAACAGAGACCTGATATGCAAATGTAAGCAAGCAATGAAGCTACTCGGGGGAGGAGAGGAAGGAAGTACATTCCCAATAGGTAAAATAGCTAGTGCAAAGGCTCTGAGGCAAGAAATGGCTTGCCATACTGGAGGAACAGAAAAGTGGTTAATGTCTTTGGAGCTTAGTGACAGCAAGAGAATGAAAGCATCCAATAGTCTAGGTTGGATAGGCAGGGCCCAGTGGTCAAGGCAAGAGATGACGGTGCCTTGGACCAGAGTGGTAGCAATGGAGCTAAAAAAGGAAATGGGCAAATTCATGATATTTTTTGGAAGTAACACAAACAAAACTTGCTGGGTAGTTGGAAATTAAGGATGAGAAAAAGGGAGGTCTCCTAAGTCTTTGGCTTGAGCAACTGGTTAGATGGTGATGTCATTTAGTCAGATGGTGAGATGAGAAAAGAACCATTTTGGGGTGGAATGTAATCAAGATTTCCATTTTTGGACATGTTAAGTTTGATCTTCCTGTTAAAGATTCATGGGAAGATATCAATGTAGACATCAGAGCTTAGTTCCTCTAAACCACAATGATGATGATGGTGGTGGTAGTGATGGCAGCTATTTACTGAGCATGTACTATATGCCAGGCATTATGCGAGGTGCTATACATAGACCATCTCTCATAATCTCACCACATCCCTCTAAGCTAGGACTTGCATTTTACAGATGAGGAAACGGAAGCTCAGACTTGGTAAAGCACCTTGTCAACAGTGACATGGCTACTAACTAAACCAGGAGTAGAGTTCTACCTTAGGTGGCCTGAGACCTTGTCACAAAGTGTGCTGTATCTCCTGAACTAGAATATAAGGTGCTTGGGGAAGGACAGTATCTTTTCATTCTTTACATTCCTGAAGCACTGTGTCCTCACAAGATGCTCAATCAATATTTGTTGCTCAATTCCATCACTCAAGGGAAAAGACCAAATGGCATAAGGCAAGGCCCAAACAAGAAGTCGTCCCCTCCTGTTCTCTGTTCTCTTCTCTTTTACCTCCCTGTTCCTTAGCTCCCTGTAACAAGGGGCTTCTGACCCATTGGTCCATCTTCCTATTTCACAAGGCATTTAGAACACTCCACAGAAGGGTGTGTACAGTATGCTGTGACAAGTTTGGAGCATGAAGTCACCCCAAACACGGGCTGGGGGCGGGTGGCGCTTAGCACACAGCTTCCACTCAGTAGCTCATATAGGTCATGGTTTTCAATCGGGCCTTTCAAGCTGTTGCAGCAGTCTTCAGTACATTAAAGCTAAAACTCATTCTGTACCCCTGCATCCCGCCAAACCCAGGTAGCTTCCAAAAAGCTGAAATCATAAGCAGGAAAGACTGAGATCCTGATTGAATCAGATTCAAGCAATTCAAACTAGGATTGGCTTTTCTATTTCTGCCTGGCCAAATGCTTTAGTTCAATCTTCCACTTGATGAAATAGGGAATGAATAATTTAATACACTTAGTACAGCCTCCACCTACAGTTTTAAGAGAAATGGGGTTACTGAACCCACAGTGAAGACCACACTTCTTCTCAGTAGAGGATCACAAGGAAGTGGTTTGTCAGGAAAGCCCAGCGGTGAGGCTCATGCTGTCTCTCCCCTGGATGGCCCTCTCACCTTTTCCTCCCTGGACTCACCCTTGCTGTAAGCCTCAGCTCTAATGGTACCCCCTGTAGCACTCCTAGGGTGGCTCAAGTCCTCTTCACTGCGTTCCTACCCCTGTGTTCATTCCTGTCTTAATTTCTGAAAAATGACAAGATGTGCCATCAATCTCACTCTCCCTCCCAGACATGCACCACGTCTTACCCATCTTATAAACCCCAGTTCAGTGGGATACAGTGAGGTTCAAGAAATAGCTGTTGAATTGAACGGTGAACAGACTGGCATTGTGTTGCCAGAGGAAGAGGAATCTGTGGACACAGGAGACCCTCGTGCTAGTCCTGGCCTTGGGTCAACTCTCTGCGTGCTGTGGGGTAAGTGCCTTACTCTCTCTGGGCCTGTCTGTTCCATCAGCCAAAATAATGGGGCTGGACCAGCTTAGCTCCAAAGGCCCCGACACTCTGGCACTGAGTGATCTGTGTGCACAGATGGGAAAGCAACTAAGGATAATGTATTCATGCAGGCTGGCTCTACAAGGCCCTCACCATTAATCACAATTCTCCAGTCTAACAAAATCCTCCCCAAATGATCTCTAAAGGATGTTGCACACAATGAAGGAGAAATAATCACCCTCAATTTCCACACAGAGAATCGTGTTTTAATATCTATTAATTGTGTCAGTCTTTTTCAGGCCAAGTGCAAACACTGCCCTTCTCCTGGCTTCTGCCCATCCCAAAGGCACACCCCCTGCTTCTCTAGGGTGGGGATGGGCAGGAGACACACCCGGATACCAATGCAAGCGGGGTCCTGCTCCCTGGCATGCACTGCGCACAGCTGAACAGCATATTTTAATCCCCAGATCTGGTTCCAAGCTCAATATTAAGACCAAAGTCCTAAAGGAATGCTGGGGGCTTTCAGCAGAAAGTTTTTGGCCGAGCAAATCTGAACAGATCCATGAAGAAAATTCTTTCCCATTGTTGCCATGACTCCAGGAGGGCCCCTGAACCCCTGTCCCAAACTGTGAGAGAAGATGAAAAATTGCATGTGATGCTTCCCCAGTGAGGCCAAGGCAGGGCTCTGGGCAGACAGAATGCACTGCCTATTAGGCTCCATTTTCCTAAATGCTTTCAAGATAGAGCTTCAGATTTGAAGTCCTGATGTTTCCCAATACTGCATTTCCCCCCTCCCTTCACACGCCTTTCTTCTTTCCTTCTCTTAATTCTATGACTTTTTTGTATTTTTATCCTGTGGATTCCTGAATCCACAGTTAATACAAAAACCTCCCAGTGAAATAACATTTTATATTTTCAAATATAAGTGACTCACAAATATTCTTAAATGTCTCGATGTATAAAATGTCCCGTCTCTTCAATTAAGTGCAACCCCTCAAAGCCAAGGGCCGTGCCTGCCACTTATTTTGAATGCCTAACACACAAGCCATCAGCAATATTTGCCTAGTGGCCTAGTGTCAATAAGCCGGGTCCTCAGCCCATGCTCACGTTTCCTAACTGCCTTTGACAGGATAGGTGTTTTTTGTTTTTGTTTTTTTGCGGTATGCGGGCCTTTCACTGCTGTGGCCTCTCCCGCTGCGGAGCACAGGCTCCTGACGTGCAGGCTCAGCGGCCATGGCTCACGGGCCCAGCTGCTCCGTGGCATGTGGGATCCTCCCAGACCTGGGCACGAACCCATGTCCCCTGCATCGGCAGGCGGACTCCCAACCACTGCGCCACCAGGGAAGCCCAGGATAGGTGTTTTTAATGATAGTGACCAGTCCTCACCTTACTTTATCATTGCTGATAGCAATTTCACAGAATGTGTTCTAAGTTACATTTTCTTGCTTGAAGAGTGATTTCTTTTTTTGTAGATACATTTATCGTTTTCAATAACTACAAAGCCACTTATCTAAATTACCCCATTAGAATGCTGAACAGGAAACTAAAGCTCCTCCACATCCTAAAGTCACAATATTTTATGACAGCTTCATTCTTATGGATCCACAAAGCATATATCATTTTTGTGCCAAAGAACATGGTTTCTCATATAAGCTCTTCTTCATTTGTTAAGACTAAAATTGTCCTGAACCTGAAAACTGAGCTGTAAATATGACTATAGTCCATCAATTTGGGCCTGAGGTCTTCTACATACATAGGAATGGTAGGTCAGTTTACCACATTGAAGTAAAATGATAAAGTCTTCTGCAACCAAGAAGGGTTATAAAAAGCCATATGAAAAACTTACTAGTCATTCAAATACTGCAGAGTTATTATCACTGTTATAAGACCATAACTGTTGGCACTGAAGTGTCTCTCTCTCATAAGAAAGTATTTTCTGAAGATAATGCATTTAAAATACAAAGCCAAGAATCTGCATTTCTATTACATTTAAAAAAATTATCCATTGAAGTCAAATAGCAAACTATAGTTCTTTCTTCTTATCACAATATTTGGAGAATGATATAAATACACCTGCTCTTATCTTTGTCTAGTCATTTATAATCTGGGAAGCATGATAGTTTTTCTTCTAGAGTTGCTTTTTAAATCAGCAACCACACTGTCATGCATATATGATATGGGGTTGTTTGATAGGAAAAACACAGCGTGTGGTATCTCACTTGTTCAGTTCTCATCCAATTATCGCCAGGAAAAAAATTCAAGTAATTATAACCGTGAGAATTATCAATCATCAGTGAGAGAAGAGAAAGAACACAAAGGAGACCCTAAGAGAGTGAGGAGTAGAGGTTCATGTGTAATCAGAGAACAGATGTAATATGTGTTCCAGGAAATTACAGGAGGTTAACATTCCAAGCACACGCCTGAAGCAGAAGCATTATTTTTATGCACCAGTTTAGAAAACAGTGGAGCAGAATACAAAGGTTTGACCATTTGCTGAAAGGAAATTTTAAATGAGGTCAATTCTTTCACACTCCTATTGGCTCCAATGAAAGCCAAAGTAGATAAGAGGGTTAGGATTAAAGAAAAAAACATATTAACCAAGTAAATAAAATAACAAATTTACTTCTGAAAATGGAAAACTTTTGGTTCATCAGCTCTTTTCATCCTTGAAGGGTTCATTACTTATGAAAAGAAATTTTGTTTAGTGAAGCTCTTTTAAATGACTTCCCTTAAATGACTTTCATGCCCTTGATTACCCAACTCTTATTTAACTTTCTATAGTTTCCAAGTTGGGCGGAATGTGTTGTTTTTAATTAATTAATAATTAATTAATTACTGGCTGCATTGGGTCTTCATTGCTGCACGCGGGCTTTCTCTAGTTGCAGACAGCTGGGCTACTCTTCATTGCGGTGCATGGGCTTCTCGTTGTGGTGGCTTCTCTTGTTGCGGAGCACAGGCTCTAGGCATGCAGGCTTCAGTAGTTGTGGCATGTGGGCTCAGTAGTTGTGGCTCGTGGGCTCTAGAGCGCAGGCTCAGTAGTTGCGGCACACGGGCTTAGTTGCTCCGTGGCATATGGGATCTTCCCGGACCAGGGCTCGAACTCGTGTCCCCTGAATTGGCAGGCAGATTCTTAACCACTGCACTACCAGGGAAGCCCCAGAATGTGTTTTTATTGCATCTGTGCAAAACAGAGGTGTTGGCTCTTCTGGTGTTAGATTCCATAGATGTTCTTTATTTATGTAGAAGAAGTCTCTCCTCCCCTCAGCTTATCATACCCCTGAGCTGGGTCACAAGCTCTGGGTCTTCTCCCTGTTGGTTCTGCCCATCTTTTCCCATCGTAAACAGCCTCTGGGATTAGCTGTGCTGTATCATGACTGCAACAATGGACAAAGGTAGTGCTTCTCCAATTTTAACGTGCCTAAAATTACCTGGGGTCGGGGTGGGTAGGGAGTGGTCTTTAAAACACCGATTCTGATCCAGTAGGTTTGGGTGGGGCCCAAGACTCTACATTTGTTAAGTTCCCAGGTGATGCTACTGCTGATTCACACACAACACTGAGTCACAAGGAACCAGGGTGTACAATCAAGTTCGCAGGTTGATCTCGGAGAGGCAGCACTGAATGGTGGCGTGAAGTGAGATCTTAATTCCCTGCCCAGGAATTGAACCTGGGTAGCGTGGATGAAAACCAGGAATCCTGGCCACCAGACCCCCTGGCTCTGGCCCCCAGTGAAAAATGCATTTCTCACGGAGGCAAAAACTGTAAAAACAGGTACAAAGTTTATTATTAGGGACATAGCACAACAAGTGGGAGAGCACACAGAGAAACAGTTTGTTTAGTTAAGATAGAAGCAGGGCAGAGATGCACACCCGGAGAGAAAGGGTGTGGATGTCCCCCTAACGAGGAGGAGTGCAGTAAAGAGGCGGTTAAGTCATTTACATCAGGCAGTTCTTCCGGGTCTTTGTTTAATTATCTGGTTCCTTTTTCCACACCTGACCTGTCCTAGAACCCTCCCAAACATGCGTGCGAAACTTTTTTCCAAGATGGATTTCAGCCTAGAGGCCTTTGGGACAGTCTTAGCATCCCATATTATGGGGTGGTGCCCCCTCCTTTTTGACCCCCCAAGGAGCCTTTCTGCACTTGTGCAATGTTTTCCTTGCCCCCCGGATGGGAAATGTATGACCTCTTGATCTTTTAACAGGGTTTAGCCCCCTCTCTGTCCCTTTTATAAAAGTGTCCAATGTCCGGTTATCTACCCTATTCTGTTCTTTTTTTTTTTTTTGCGGTACGCGGGCCTCTCACTGTTGTGGCCTCTCCCGTTGCGGAGCACAGGCTCCAGACGCGCAGGCTCAGCGGCCATGGCTCACGGGCCCAGCCGCTCCGCGGCATGTGGGATCTTCCCGGACCGGGGCACGAACCCATGTCCCCTGCATCGGCAGGCGGACTCTCAACCACTGCGCCACCAGGGAAGCCCTGTTGTTTCTTATATTGAAGTGCTGATCTCAAAATATAGACAGGAGTCTGGTCATAAATATGTAGTCCAGAGCCCGTTTGTCTCTTGCCTCAGGAAATGTAAACAGGGGGCTGGTAATGAATGTCTGGCCTGGAGCCCATCTTCTTCTCACCCCAGGAAGTGTGAACAGGAGGTCAGCTGTAAATGTCTAGCTTGGAGCCCATCTATCTCCTGCCTCAAGGTGAGCCAAAATGTCAAACCAGCCGTTGGACAAACAGTCTTCCTTATCTATCTGTATTACTATTTAATCACCATGAAAGAGGTTATTAAATGAAAAGTAAACCAAGGAATGTGAGAGGAATCAGGGAGTGAGAGAAGGGAAGAAGAATGACATAAAATTATTTGGATTAGATTATGGAGGCAAGGGTGGTTGTGGTGAATATAATACAATTGGGCAGAGTAATATGGTAAGATATTATTATTATATGATTGGGAATTATAATACACAATAACAAAACAATTGGGGATTGCTGGTGAACAAAACACTAATAGGAAAGGCTTATCCAACTGACAGCACAAAAAGTTCTGAAATGCTTTCCAACCTAACGTTTTCAGCTCTTTTCTGATGAACAGGCATTACCCCAAACAATCATAAAATACTTTCAGGTGGGGAAACAGAGCACTGCTTTAGAGCCTGACAAGAGGCCAGAATCACACTCAGCTGTTACTAGTTAGACAAGTTACCTCCCTGGACATAAATTTCCTCATCTGTCAAGTGGGATATTAACAGCTACGATTTAATTCTAAGAATTAAATGAGAAATGTGGTATGAAGTACTTAATACAAAGCTTGGCACAAAGTAAGCACTCAACTCATGACAACTATTATAAACATTATTAATAATACAATCTAGGTTCTACAATCATATATTGTTAGAGTTCACCCTTGAGGTGATGCTCTAGGCAATGGGGTGATGAACTTTGTACAAAAGCTGCCACTGAGTGTCCAGGTAAGGTCTAATACTAAACACCACACAGGCAGTAGGTCAAAGAAATACTTAGCTAATATAAAATATTTTCAATACATATTAAATAAATATTTTCAGTAAGTACTTAAATAATTAAATACTTAATATTTTAAATCTCCTTTCTTTTCTCTTCTAGTTTGGTTTCCTTGGGAAGCTGTACCTATGGGGAACTTCAAAGCGTACTAACAAAAATTGACTTATTTCCCAACTTCTGCCTTCCTGCTTACTACTAGAATCATATTTTGTTAGAATGGCAAAGACCTCTGAGATTATCTAGTCCAACCTGTTCTCCAGTGCTTGGGGCTATGTCACTCTTTCAAGACATATTTAAGGGGACCTCTAATTCATATGCCATTTTATGTCCACTGGCAGCAGTCTGAGGGTAGCCCCATGTTTCCCAGGCAATAAAGGGTATGGGCTGGATGATAACTGCTTCCTTCATTATCAAGTGTAGTTTTTGTTTATTCATCAGTTCCCAGATTATTTCCAGACAGTTAAATTGCTAAAAGTTCACCAGCCTATGGCTAAATCCAGCCATATCCACACTGAGGTTAGACACTCTGGGTCCACTGGGCTGGTGTTACAGGGTGATAACAGGATGCCTAAGGAGATATCCTAAGGTGAACTCAACAATTAGAGTGGTCTGAAGGATGGCTCTCTTTACCTCCCAGAATCTAAGCTTGGGAAGAGATCTTAAGGTCACGCATACCAGTTTTTAAATTATGTCAATTCATCATTGGAATTGCCTTAGAGCTCTGGTAGAGAGGAAGGAAAGCTGAGCCAGGGGGACTCTGGACACCTCCACCCAATCGGAACTACTTCCTTTTTATCTATTTATATGTTGGGGTTCTCTGACAATTGTTTAAACTACTGATGTGGAACTTCTTTATTTTCCAGGCATCTAAATCCTTTCATCAAATTCATCTCTGTATTCGTTACAATGAGGTTTAGCTACAAGTAACTGAGACCCAGTGCATGAACAAGGTATAAGTTTATTTCTTTCACCTAAAAATTCAGATTATGGATGGCAAGATAGCACCAGTTATGTGAAACTAGACAGCTTTAAGCTTTCTGAGCCACTTTCCAAATGTGTTTTCCTTACCCTCATGGTTCAAGCTGGAGTTCCAGCCATCACATCCATGTACCAAGCGGTTAGAAAGAAGAGTACATGCCATTGGTTAAGAACACCCCGCAGAAGATGCATTCTGTCTACATCTCGTTGGCTAGCACTGCCATGCTGGCTGTACATAGCTGCCAATGAGGCTGGGAAACATGGCCTTCCCTATTCTGGTGGCCATACGTCCAACTAAATATTGGGAATTCTATACGTCTAGAAGTAGAAAGAGAGTAGAAAGAGAGATTGAAGGAAAAAATCTCTCTTCCATCACAATCTATCTTCAGCCCAGTTAGCTGTTTCAAGCTTGAAATATCTGATTTTCTCCTTCGATCTTCCTAGAGCTAGCGGATTAGAAGGGGTTTTGAAGACACCTTGAAAAGTGACAGCTGAAATAGCAGTGGCTGCTGGATTACATGCAGCAGCTCAGACTCATTTAGTGGAGGAGCAAATCAATAATTACAGTGAAACATAGACCTTGTTATATAGAGGGAAAATTAAATTATGTTTGGCACATTCTGCTTAAAGCATGGAAGGACAGATACACAATGGAAAGATTCCCATTAACATGGTTAAAAGTTTTGAACGACATTTAAAGTCATGAGCTTCAGCACCTAGAAAATCTACCTGATGCAGCAGCATTTCTCACTCTCTGAGTGTCCCAGGCCTTAATGGAAGCTTTGGGGTGGAAAGGGCCCTGGGGAAGTGCAGGGAATCTGGCTCCCCTCGAGGTCCCCGCCCTTTGAACAGGGCCTGGCACCTAGTGTGTGCTGAATGAGTATCTGCTAAATTAATAAATGGATGGATGAGGCTGGGGGCCCAAGACTCAGCTCAGCTTTGGGGCCTTCAAGATGACAGGGTTCTTGTAAGAACTAGGAGCAAGAGTCAACGGGCAGGTGAGGGAAAGGAGTCCATGTATCCAGAGTGGCCTTGGACCTATAGTGCACTGAGAAACAGGTTTCAAGTCACAGTGGACAGTGAAGAAGGATGCTTAAAAGCCCAAAGATCAAGCTTTCTACCATGCTTTTATTTCAAGTTTGATTTTAGTTGATATTCCATTCATTGTTAGGGTTATTATTACTGCATTTTATAACTGTTTTAACACTTCTTCAAAAATTAGTCTAAACCAGTCACCAAAAGAAAATGTTACATGATTCCACTTATAGGAGGTACCTAGAGTACTCAAATTCATAGAGACAGAAAGTAGAACGGTGGCTGCCAACAGATGGGGTGGGAGGGAGAGGGGAAGAGTTGTTTAATGGGTACAGAGCTTCAGTTTGGTAACACGAAGTTCTGGAGATGGATGGTGGTGACAGTTGTACAACATTGTGGATGTACTTAATGCCACTCAACTGTACACTTTAAAATGGTTAAAATAGTGAATTTTATGTTATGTGTATTTTGTTGCAATTAAAAAATTAGTCTCAATATGAATTGCATATCTAGGAGAACTGCATTTCATTCCAAGTGTCAGTATTTTGAAAAGTATTTTAGCCATTGCCTATAACAACTTTGCAAACATTACAAATGGTTTTAAAGCATTTCCTAAAACCCACCCACCATAGGCAGGGTCCCCCCCAGGTCCCGTGGAGCTCCTCTCACAACATCTTTGGTGCAGTTCCTAACTGACTCACCAAACCAACTTCACATCATTCAGCAACTTACACCCTCACGTATTTCCTCCAACACCAAACCATCACCAGCACTCTTGAACCAGCTTGCCAGAGCTTGATAATCTGTAAACTCCCACTATCAACTTGGTATCTACCTGAGGTGGAGAGGGTATAGAACTTTCACCAAATTCTCTAAGGTGGTGGTTCTCAACACGTGGTCCCCAGACAGCAGCATCAGCATCACCTGGGAATGTATTAGAAATGCAAATTCTCAGGCCCTGCCCAGATCTCCTGTATCAGAGACTCTGGGCATGAGGTCCACCCAAAGGTCTGTGTTTTCTTAAGTCTCTAGGGGATTCTGAAGCATGCTGAAGTTTGAGACCCACTGCTCTAAGGGGTCTGTGACCTCCAAAATGTTAAGAACCAGCATGTTCACTAGAAGGGTGAGCACACTCAGAAGGCCAAAGTGTTTCTTTTCTGGGGCTTCATGAGTTTTTTATAAGACTGGCCCAATATAGGTCAGAGGTTCACTCTGCCTGTGGTATTTCTGCAAACATCTCATTGGATTACAGCCTTCACGTCCCCCAGGAAACAAGACCAAATCTGCCCACACTGACCTGCTGGTTTTTGTCAGGGGAGCAGTAGCTGTGATCCCCCTTCCTATCTGATCTGTTGACTCCCTGGTAAGGACCAGGGAAAGGGAATATTTCACCACTGTGGCTACCACAGAAACCAGGACTTGTTTCCCCCAATTTTTGCCTTCTTCACAGAAGCTCAAAGAAGGACAGGAAGGGTGCAGGCTGTGGTTACCTACAATTTCCACTGACTGTGGTCAAGGTGATTCTGTAGAGACAGTCCCAGGTTTGAGGGTTGGAAGACCTCAGTTTGGGTCTGTTTCTCTCTTACTAGCCATGTGACCCTGGGCCTTAGCTTCTTCATCTGTAACATGGGGGTGGCAGGGTTCTTCGGGAGTTTGAGAAGATGTAAGTGAAAGCCCCCTTATGAGAAAGCAGCCCCAGGTCCAGTCTGAATCCAGTTCTACTACGTGTGAGCTCTGCATGACTTCAAAATAGGGATATCAACCCATCTTCCATCTCCGAGGGTTGTTGTGAGGATTCAATGAGACAATATAAATAAAGGGCACAGCATACTTCCTAAACATGGTATAAAAAACAAAATGTTTAGTAAGAGCAATAGTACTAGTAGAAGTAAAGCCTAGAGTATATCAGGTATCCTTAGTATAATTTTAGAGCACAAAAAGAAACAACTGATAACAATATAACAGTATGTACAGCAGAGTCAGATATTTTAACAACAAAAGAGATGCAAGCTACTGAGCTCATTAGTTTAATGTGAACAAGACAGAATATTCACCTTGCAGAAAATATTTCAAACGCAAAAAGTTAATGTATTCTAAACCCAAAGAGTCTTAAACCCCTGTTTTGATCAGGAGGTCAGTTTCTCTGAATGTAGTTCTTCAGACAGAATAAAGATGATACTACTTAATATTCATGTAACAGTAAACACTCTTTTAACTAATTTCATATCCAATACCTCAGAGAAGAGATGATACAAGAAAATCAGCTCAAGTACAGGAAGGTTTCTTTTTTTTTTAAGAATTTGACATGACCTTGTGCTGAAGAGGGTATAAAACCATCCTCACCTCCACAACCTGCATTTGCTGACTTGAATGATTCTATAACAACCCGTTGGCAACTAGTAAGTGGCTGAATTACATGAATTCTGATAAATCCTTCCTGATTAGTTGTTACAATACAGCCAAATGTTTTGGGTGATGACATTAATCTGTTTTGACAGATTTTGCTCTCTGAAGAGTAACAGATTCTCAGGGACGTTAAACTGACTTAACGAGAGCATAGAATAAAAGAGTTGGAAAGATTTGAACTGAAACTGCCTCTGACAGAGGTCTCTCTCCCCCAATATTAAAAAAGTATTTTAAAAACATCACATTGCAGTGCTCTTTGGTAGTGCTAGAATCAAACAATCTCAGCAGACAGGCAGTTACTCTTATCTCTGATTCTTCACAAACAAAACTACTTTCCCAGAGAGACCCCACTACATTTTCCAAAGTGTGTTCCAATTCCCTGTAATCCCAGATGATGCTCAGACACCACAGTAAACCCTAAACTTCCTAAACTCAAATGTTTTTAGCCATATAACTACTAAGCCATATGACCAGTGACACACACACACACGCACACACACACACACACACACCATGCTTAGAGAGAAACACTTACTTAGGCTATTTTGCTAGAGAAAAACAATCATTCATTCATCCAAAAGATACATTTATTAAGCACCTACTATGTGTAAAGCATATCATTCATTCACTCTCTTTGCAATATAAAAAACTGATATAGTTAACATGCTATAAATCAATCTTTTTAAAACGCACAATTCAGCGGTTTTTAGTGTGTTCACAAGGTTGTGCAACCATCACCACTATCTAATTCCAGCACATTTTCATCACCCCGAAAAGAAACCATACACCCATTAGCAGTCACCCCCATTTCTCTCCCCTGACCCCAGTCCCTGGCACAAACTAATCTAATTTCTGTCCCTGTGTCATTCATTCATTCATTACTATTTTTGAGCGCCTTCTCAGCACCAGGTGCTGTTTTAGGCATAAGGAGACAGATTGGTGAACAAAAACAGGCCACGAGTCTCCTCTAAATGGAGATTTTCTTCTAGTGACTACATTCATTTCACCAAATTAAAAGCAATATATATTTAGTGAGAAGAAAATACATGCAAGAAAATAGAATATTCTCGGTCTGATAAACAAAAAAGATAATCCAAACACACACACACACACCCCAAGCATGCACACCGTGAAAATATGCAAAACAGATTCAAACATTTTTTTCTATCAATGACTTTTTCTAGGAAACTGATGTGTGGAAATTTCCCCTTCTTTCTTCCTCCTGATCCTCTGGGAGGGTTGCAAGGATCAAACCAAATAGCTTAACAGCAAGAAGCAGGAAGTGAAGCACAGCCTTGGCCATGGTCAAGTTGGACAGCTGGTTCCAGAACACACAGAGGTCTTTCCTCATCTTGTGTCCATGTGCCTTACACCACAAACCACCATCTGAGCCCAGTCACTGGCTTGAGACCTCAAATAATAAGCTTCTGACAAAGGTAAGATTATCATCCAAAATAGCAGGTTCCAACCTTAATTTCGGAGCCCCACACAGGCAATTAGACGTTTCTTTTTTTCTTTTCTTTTTTTAGGCAGGACACAATGAAGCAACTTCACTTTTCATTTTTGAAGAATATGTTTAGGTTCTAGAAGGTCACTGTAACAGGATTTGCAGGATTTGACTTCCTGGATGTGGAATGTCCTGATCAGCTCACATTTCAAAATGTTTTGCTGAAGCTCAGATAATCACTGCTCCAAACTGAACAATCACTACCATTTCTATGATAATTTTGCTGTTATCCGTAAGAGAGTTGCTACTAACAAGTACATGCATATCACCGTATCTTTCTACATAAACACTTCCCAATTGTGTAAACTCAAACATAGATCTATAGTTAGGAGTAAGTGAAGAAACAGAATTAGTGATTAAACTGAGTCTGTGAAGCAACTTCTTTGTTTGGATCTAGTAAGACCATAAAGCCAAAGTGTTTTGTGTAACTTTAGTGACCTTCCAATTTATCATCCAAATGACATACTTTTGAGAGTGAAAGAGGGCACCTTTAATAAGCTGAGACAGGAGACACAAGCCTGGATAGTGCCAGACAACTGGGGAGAGACGTATGGCCACCCTGTGTATGGGCGTCACGCCACATCCTAACAGAGAACCACCTCCCCAGTCCTGCCCTGGAGCCTAAAATCTGGAAGGGGAGATCAGATACTCTATATTACATAGCAGAAAATGCTAATTATTATGAAGATATAATCTCTTATGATTGATTCCTCTTTAATGTTTCTCGAATAGGCTAAAGTCTTCCTGAATACGAAAACTGTTTTAAAACAAGTCTTGCAATGCTGTACAAGGGAATTTATAATGAGGACAGGTCCAAAATAAATGAGTGATGAGTATAATTCAGAAGAAGGTTATAGGTCGACATTCCTGCATGTGTGTATACGTGTGTGTACAAACACGTGTACACGTGGGTAAGTGGAGAGGCATGGCAAGGAAAAAGAAGTCAGTGTAAACGTTTTCTTCTAAAATAATTAATGAGAAATACTTACAATCATGACAACCCAGTCATAACTAACATAAAAACAATAGCTCACAACTCCAGAACAGAACACAGCATGATTTGGGGGTAAAAACAATAGCTACAGCCTTTCCTCATAGCCCTTTTCTTATTTTTCTGATAAATCAAGGATATAACTAGTTCCTGCTAAACTGTTCATATTTCCAAAGGATTTTACCTGTAGAGACACTTTCTCTGAAACAACATTTCTGCACTTGACCTCCTTTACAATAAAAAAATTATCTCAGGCCCCCCTTGGGCTAACTAAAAAAAATATATATTTTTATATTTATATTATAAAGCTATAAATTCCTTATGTTTTAAGCTCTTACATAGCTATAAAATCAGAACAAATTTATAACTGATAATACAAACAAACCCACAAGGCCAATAAAATCCAAATGAATCACATTCATCAATCTGATATGTAATATACTGTTGAAATTAGATTTCCACACTGTGGCCTGGTTCTTTCAAGTTTGACCTCCTTTTTCTATTGTATATGATGTGATGACTCAATTGTCTAACCACTTTTTCCTATTCAGGCTCTACATGCAGCTTCCATTGTCACAAACACTGCCTCATATTGTCATCTGGCCTTGTCTTGGTTGGAAGGCATCATCTGTAATCATATTCACCTCTGTCCTTTAAGCCACTATTAAAGGAAAACCACTTGATGACAGAGCACGAGGAACACATGTCATTGTGGGCACCGAGACCTTGCAGCAGCATTTAGTTTCAAGGTGGTCAGCCACACAATCCAGGACAAGCTGCCATTGAATTTGTTTTTAAATGATCATCAAAATGAATTTCATTACAATTGTAAGCTCCGTGTGCTGAGGGATTGGGGTCTGCTTTTTTGACTGTGGTGTTCCCAGCACTTAGCAGAATACCTAGCACAAGCTATTAGAGAAATGCAAATCAAAACTACAATGGGGTATCACCTTGCACCAGTCAGAATGGCTATCATTAAAAAGGTCTACAAATTACAAATGCTGGACAGGATGTGGAGAAAAGGGAACCCTCCTACGCTGTTGCTGGGAATGTAAGTTGGTGCAGCCACTGTGGAAAACAGTATGGAGGTTCCTCAAAAAGCTAAAAATAGAGTTGCCATATGATCCAGCAATCCCACTCATGGGCATATCCAGACAAAACTGTAATTTAAAGAGATACATGCACCCCTATGTTCATAGCAGCACTATTCACAATAGCCAAGACATGGAAACAACCTTAATGTCCATGGACAGATGAATGTATAAAGAAGATGTGGTACATATATACAGTGAAATACTACTCAGGCATAAAAAAGAACAAAATAATGCCATTTGCAGCAACATGGATGCAACTAGAGATTATCATACTAAGTGAAGTAAGTCAGAAAGAGAAAGACAAATACCATATGATATCACTTATATGTGGAATCTAAAATATAACACAAATGAACTTATCTATGGAACAGAAATGGAGTCACAGACATAGAGAACAGACTTGTGGTTGCTGAGGAGGGGGTTGAGGGAGGGATGGAGTGGGAGTTTGGGATTAGCAGGTACAAACTATTATATATAGGATGGATAAACAAGTTCCTACTGTACAGCACAGGGAAATATATTCAATATCCTGTGATAAACCATAATGGAAAAGAATATTTTTAAAAAGTGTTTATATATGTACAACTGAATCACACTGCTGTACAGCAGAAATTAACACAACATTGTAAATCAACTATACTTCAATTAAAAAAATTTTAAAAAAGAATACCTAGCACATAGCTAGCACTCTCTATATACTTATTCAGTGAATGAATGATTGAGCGAATGAATGGAAAATTCTCAAAAAGAATTCACAAAACCATAGAAAATATCCATAGTCCTCAGTCTCCTAGAATCTGAAGAAAATAGACAAAGAGTCCTGCCAACAGGCTTAACAACTGTAAATATACACAAAAGAATCCACACATATATGCACTAGAGTTTATAGCCAACACTCTGAAAAAAAGGATTGGTATGCAAGCAAATGGATTGGTCTTTCTCTAGAATATCAGTGCAGCAAAGAGGGCTCCTTGCCCTCTGTCCATTAGCAGACACTTGCTTTTTTTTTTTTTTGCAGTACGCGGGCCTCTCACTGTTCTGGCCTCTCCCGTTGCGGAGCACAGGCTCCTGACGCGCAGGCTCAGCGGCCATGGCTCACGGGCCCAGCCGCTCCGCAGCATGTGGGATCTTCCCGGACCGGGGCACAAACCCGTGTCCCCTGCATCAGCAGGCGGACTCTCAACCACTGCGCCACCAGGGAAGCCCCAGACACTTGCTTTTGATTAAAAAAACCCAGTACTAGCGAATGTTGGTTTAATGGAGCAGGGAGAGGAGAAGAGGGGAAGAGGCGGGACCTAGAGTGTATTATGGCAGTGCCCACCGCAGGCCAGCAGGCACTGATAGGGACTTGCTATCCTTCATTTAGTGTAAACTTCACAAGAACTCTATCAATTAGGCTTTATTGTCATAGAAGTTAAACAATGTTCTCATAGGAGGTAAGTGGGAAGTTGGTTTTGAACCCAAGTCTGTCCAATTATAGTCCTTCCTCTGTTCTCAGGCCATGTTGCTTCCTAAAAGAAGTGAAACAAGGTGATGAGGGAGCAAGATGGCAAGTGGTAAAAAATGTAGATGAAGAGATTTCCTGTTCTGATGGGAAATGGATAAGTTAAAAATAAAATGATACTGCTCCATTTCTTTTAAGAAACACAGTAGAAGTTCTTTAAAAGAAACCCCTCATGGGCTTCCCTAGTGGTGCAGTAGTTGGGAGTCCGCCTGCCAATGTAGGGGACACGGGTTCTTGTCCCGGTCCGGGAGGATCCCACATGCCACGGAGCGGCTGGGCCCGTGAGCCATGGCCGCTGAGCCTGCGCGTCAGGAGCCTGTGCTCCGCAACGGGAGAGGCCACAACAGTGAGAGGCCCGCGTACCGCCAAAAAAAAATGAGGAGTTCCGCCTTTAGTTGATTCTGTGATCATCTCCTTTGGAATGAAAAAAGAAAAGTGGCAGCAGCATCCACAGTTACTTCTAGAACTGGTGAATGGGCACATTTATAGTTTTTAATTCAAGCTTCCTCTAACCTAAGCTTTACCCTATGTGCTTTGAATAATACACATAGGGTAGTACTCATCTCTAAATAAAAGCACATATTTTTCTTTTCTTCTGTTTCCCCAAAGTATTTTGTGATAACTTTTGACTTACTAAAGTAAAACATTAATGGGACAAAAACTGGTCTCCTTGTGCCAACCAATAGAGCATGAAGAGCAGTACTAACCAGACGTTAGAGCTGTGCCTCCAGATGCAGACCACTTGGGTTGGAATCTCAGTGTTGTCTCTTACTGACAAAAATCTTTTTAATTACCATGATGAAAACTGTTGGCTGCAAACTCAGTAGTAAGAAATAGAAATGTTTGTTCTTTGCTCAAAAAGATAAAAAGCTTTGTGAAGATGGAATTATGAAGTTGCCTGAAAAATGGAAGAAGGTAATGGAACAAAATGGTGAATATGTTGTTCAATAAAGGTCTTGGTGAAAATGAAAAAAAAAACAAATGTTTACCTAGGTGGAAACTGCTACAGTGGTGAATTAGTACACCCACACAAGATCAGGTACCTCTTAATCAATCTTATTTCCTCTTTTATTTTTTAATTGAAAGGATTTTAAAAAATCTATACCATCATCAAATTACTCAAAAGGAAGTGGGGGGAGGGTAGGTGGATCAGAGAGCAGAAGTATAACCAATACTCACAGCTAACTTCAGAATATCAAAAGGGCTAAAACGAAAACGCAGTGAGGAAGAATAATGACACCTTGGTAAGGGATCATGGCCCATTACATGCACACGTCTTCTTTAAGTCACTAGCCTCCATAAGAACAGTATTTCCAACATACTACAACATACAAAGGGAAAAGAGGTCACAAAGGAATATCTAAATACCATTATCTTCAAGAGGTCCCCTTTGGTTTTCTCCTCCTTAGAAGCAGTGATACAGACCCAGTAGATAATTACATGCAATTACCTAAAGCAAACTGAATTAAAGAGCACCCATGCTGAGAACTTAGGTTTAGGTCATATACCCATAAGGTATCCTTTCCCAACTTTGAGCCCTAATTATGCAATGTTTCCATCACCCTCTGTCCCTCCTCTAAAGATGTGGCTTTTTTCCACCCTTGTGCCACTGTGTTAGCTTTAATATTTTCTAGACATAATCTAATAACAACCACTAATATTTAATTAGCCCTTCTTATGTGCAAGTAGGTGATGCCCACTGTGGTATGGGATATGCTTTTCATCTGAAACATCAGTTTAACCTATAAACATGTACTGTATGTGTGACAAACTAGGCTAGGCACTGAAATGAACATAAAACAAACCAGATGTCAATTCTATTCCTTAATGCAACGTTTTTAAAAATGCTTACACTTATTCCTTGCTGAACATTATACTGGGAAGTGGGAAAAAGAAATGATGTTGGATAAAAGTAATGACAATTCATGTCTTGGAGGGTTCATCTTCTAGTGGTTGACTTATTTCCTGTCTGTAGAGAGCCTAAAGCCAGATGGAGAAGACACACACTACCAAGATGGCATAGTGTAGAAACTGACTGAGCAATTATATTTATACTGGATAACCAATGATGGAATCTCAGCTAGTGAGTATGTATGTATTCCGCCTACATGTGGTCATTACCATCATCAACAAATATTTATTGACTATTCCCTATACACCCAACCCCACTTTAAGAGCCAGAAATATGGTTTAATAATAAATTTACCCCAGGTCATGATGCATGTTTGCTGTAGGCTTGGGAAATTGTTGAGAATATGGGAAGAAGTGGGGATTATACCTCCACTCTCCCCAAAACTGTATCCACCCCTAGTGCTAGGTCATGCAACTTTTAACACCAAATATTTGGGACTTATACCTCTTTTTTTAACTGTGGTAAGACAGATATAATATAAAATTTATCATTTTAACCATTTTGGGGGTGTAGAATTCAGTGGCATTAAGTACATTCACATTACTGTGAAACTATACTTCCCTTTAAATCCTGCTTTCTTGCCAATGAGAAGATCAAATCTGGGTGTTTCCTGACATACTTAAACAGGCAATGCTAAAGCTCCAGCATCTCAATGTTTTATTGATACTATCCAATATAAACACACACACACACACACACACACACACACACACACACACATATACACCCTAGGTAGAGCAAAACAGGAGCAGCAACTACATTTTTTTAAATGTCAACTTTAATTGCTTGGTAACGCCTGCTGGAATGTGTGGGAGGTGGAATGGCAGCATGGATGCTCCAGATTTGTCATCCTTGGACTAGTCACTTTAGTGCAGGTTCAGAGCAATGGAACAGAGCTCAGACTCTGACAAGCACACAGCCATGGACAACAGCTTTGTGCAGCAACCGCACGACTTCTCAGACTCTTCGACCACTGCAGATATAAGCAGCTGGGCTGGCACCAGCTCTTTTCTAGGAACCACTCAGTTTCTCTTGATTCAGTTTAATTCGCTCAACGTTTAGCGTATCCTTGCTATGTGCAAGAGACACTGTTCCAGATGCTGCAATGACTAAATGAAAAGTAGGATAAGTTCCAATCCCCTAAAGCTTACAGTGTGGAGGGAGGTCAAGGCAGGTACTAGAATAACTATTATGTGAGGAAGGATATGGTACTTTCCACAGAGAAACAAACAGAAGTGGAGGTATAAGGAAGTCAAGGTCACTTGTTACATTCAACTGAGATTGATCTGGGCTAAAAAAGATCAGAGGGTTGTGACAGAGAGGATCAGACAGGGGTGAGAGGTAGGGCAGACCCAGGTAGAAGGAGAAGTGTGATCTATGGCTCAGAGCAGAAAAGGACGTAGGCTGAAGGCAGATTCACTAACACAAAGACAGGCGAGGTCTCAAGTGTCATAAGAAATTCTTAGCAAATATTTTAGCCTTTATTTTTAAAGATATATAGAGGAAAGGTACAAACATGTTGGATCCAGAAAGATCTGGGTTCAAATCCTAACTTGCCACCTATTAGACTTACGTGGGGGACCTCAGTTAAGTCTCTCAACTTCTCTGAATGTCACACCTACAAAATAGGGACAATAATGTCTACCTCGATGGACTGTGTGAAAGTTAACTGAGATGCAGTTTGTAGAGCAGCGGGCAAAGCATTCAGCATGCGGCAGGTACTAATACAGTTTGGTTCCCTTTTATTTAAAGGGCTTCTGAGGACTGCACTGGACCACAAAACTACATGGGTCAATATTTATTGAAATAAGCACAGTATTGTTGTTTTGAGGCAATTCAAAAGGAATTTAAGTCTTAGTTCCCACTCTCAAGGAATTCATCCAGTGGTGAACAAAAAGAAATGTATATCTTCAAGAGCCGTAAGAAAAGAAATTACATTCATAGAATGGAACCCATAATATGAACATTACTTTAGAAACATACTCTCTGAGTGATTACACAACAATCGTTTGTGAAGGCTGAGAGCACCGGTGAAGCTACTGGAGAGATCTCCGTAAATCAGGGAAGGAGATATGAGACTCATAAATACTACACTCATAAATACTACAAACACATTTGCTATTTTATCCCTACTGTTTACTAGTTGTGTGACCTTACAGAAATTGCTTAAATTCTCTGAATCTCTCCTTCGTCAACCATGAAGAGCAGATTGCATTCTCTCCTGTCTATCTCAATGGGTGTTGTGAGACTCAAAATAATGTATGTGGACAGGCCCTGCCAACCGCCAAGAGCCACATAAAGACAAGTCATCTTTATTACCATCACGTCAAAGAGCACAACAAAATCTCTCAGTTATTAAAATACAGGCCCCTTCCCTGTGCTTAGATTCGGACAAACAGAAAAACCAAGATGAAATTTTACCTGCTTATAAAACAAAACCTGCTTTATGAGAAAGTTTGAACCTGACACTCACTCATTTCTTAAATTCTGGTTTTAATAGACGTTTCCTGACCTAATTATTCACATTGACAGAGAGAGGTACTTGGGCTGCCCCTGCATGTGCAACACACACACACACACACACACACACACACACTCTATGTTCTGCTTGATGACGTAAACAGCAAATTTTCCATTCCTTGTTTGTACAGCCAACAAAATTCTCTGACAAAAATAAAAATTCTTACTCTGGCTTTCTCTGTAAAAAGTTGCCTGAAATCTCTCAACCACTGGAAAAATAAGTTTCCCAACACTCAAAAACAGGCAATTAAAACTGAACTGAAAACAGTCTTCCTTTGACGGCTCTGTCTGTCTTCTGGAAAACTAGGTCCCAGTTACCAGCATTGCCTCTCCCTCTTCTGCCCCAAATTAGATCTGGAAGTTAGTACTGGGGGCTTGCAACTTCTCCTGAGGATGGTCTAGTGGGTTTTAAAAAAATTTATTCTGTAAGCCAGGGCAAAGCCTGGCATAAATGCCAGTCCCTCTTTCCCTGCAAAGTCCTCAGGAAGAACATGAGAGGCCGTAGGGTACATGCTAAGCTGAGGAAACGGGTAAGATGGAGAGACTGTCCCCAGAGACTGCAGGGAGGTGACACACCACGTCTTCCTTCTGTGGCTGGTCAGGAGGAGCCCCACGGGTCAGAGAGCAGCCACAGGGCCCTGTCCTGGCCCTTTATACCCACTCACTCTGTCTCTGCATGGAAAGGCCCGGGTAAGAGGTTAAAGGAGGCAGGCTCAGGCCAGTCTGGCCACACCTGTGTTGTACACAGATGAACAATAATGAGGTTCCAGAAAGGAAGAGGCGGCTGGAACAGCACAGGGCGCAGGTGGCAGAAGGAGGCAGTGCTTCTGGGGGTGAATGTGTGAGCTGGGCTTGTATCCGAGTGCTGCTTGTACTGACAGAGATGTAGGGCAAAATATATAACCTCTCAGTGCGTCAGTCTCCTGACCTGTAAAATGGGGATGGGTTGGACTTTTGTTAAGGATGAGCATTCACCAGATGGTAGTTGTAATTACCAGCGAGGTGAGCTTAACTGCAGATACTGAAATGTTAAAGGTGCTGACAGCCTGGTGAGCTGGTTGTCTTGATGCAGGTGGGATTTCCTTCAAGTACTAACTCCGCAGGTATTAATTCGCAGAGGATTACACAAAATAATTAAGTTAAATGTAGGACGTCAACACAGTTTCATCTAACATGATCTTGTTGTCTGGTACTTCAACACCCTGAAATTCCCTTCTGAAAGGTTACCAACGAGGTCCTAGTTTTCCATTTATTTGACACTGTACCACTCGATACTAGTTATCTTTCCTTCATTTGAGAAAATCTGTGTTCTCTTGGTTTTCTGAAACTGCAGCCCCCTGGTTCTCCTGTTACTTCTTTGACTGCTCCTTTGCCCTGAGTCAGCTCCCCGTTCATCTGGACCAGAAGGGAGGCAACCCTCATGGTGGCTGTCCTCTTTCGCTTTCTCAGCACTCTGTATCCCGCTTTTCACCTATGTCATCCACGTCTCTTCTAGTATTTCCCCCACTCTGCTCTTCTACCCGTGTCTCCGCTTCAGAGAGTGAGGCCCAACTTTTCCCAATATCCATGATACACCTCAAACTCAATTTGCCAAACAGATCTTTCCCTGCCAAACCCATGGCCCCTCCACCACCCTGTCTTGAGTAGTACCCGACCATCCTTCCAATCAACCAGCCTAGAAACCCAAAGTAAAAGCAGACAAGCCAGTGACAAACTCTCATCCATGGAGAGTCTGTATAGCACAGCAGCTCGGTGTATCACGCTTGAGTAGGCTACTCAGGTTCAAGTCCTGGCCCCACTACTAAGTAGCTGGAGGAAGTTATTTATTCTGTGTCTCAGTTCCCACATCTATAAAATAGGTATCACGATAGTCCCACAATGTAGAGTGGTTATGAGGATCAAATGAGCATATATATATATCTTAGAAAAGCACCTGGCACCAGCACTAAGCGAGTATTGGCCATGATTACAACTGTGCTTCATGAATATAACAGGAAAACAGGAGTGAGTCAGGCTCAGCAGGCTTTGTAGGCAAATGTTTTGTGATCTTTAATCTACTTTCTACTAATGAATAAACCATGGCATTTGGCAGAAACGAAGCAATTAATTGGAACCCTATGTTGGCTATGATTAGCAATAAACCACGTCCTACTGTCCCGAATGGCAACCTGATAAACAGGATAGGTGTTTCCTCCTGGTCCATCCAAGCCAGAGGGTTCTGAAAGATCACCTGATGCAGTAGGCACCCAGCCTGATGAGTACCCAAAACACCCCGAGAGCTTTTTTAAAAACGTAGATTCCCAGGGCCCAGACTCTGAGATTCTGTTCTAGTAGGTCTGGGACGGGTCCCAGGAATATGGGATGCCATCCATGTTTGGGATCCACTGATTCAATCCATTATCTTTCTGTCAATGATGATGAAACTAAGACTGAGCAGAATCAGCTCACCTCCTCTAAGTTTCAGAATCACTAAGAGGCAGAGCAAGGCTCACACATGGCACACACGTCTCCTCCAGCAAAACCATCTCTAGAAAGTGAAACAAAGAAATGAATCATACACTGAGGCTTAATCTCCAAAGGTGATTAAACATGAGCACATCTGTGTCGAGGTCATTACGAGAACAGGGAGGTTCTGGCTAGGTTTCGTGGGTTCTTCCATTTGCAGAGGCAAATGCCACTGACAGATGTTTCTGGCCTGTGAAGTCATTCAGTAGCAATAGCATTTAAGGCCAGTGCAATGAAACAAACGCCTGTTTTTATACCTTCTTACACCAAGAAGCCTTTTGGGATCTTCTTGAGATTACATATTCTTCTGTATGTCCCAGAACAGCTTATCCAGAGCCCAGGAACTAAATTCCTGCCCAAGCTAAAGACATCTCCCTGGAGGTGTCAGTAAGGATGGGGAATATGATTTCCCAACCACTCACAACAAACCCCTCTAATGTTTGGAGAGCAGCTCATGGTCAGCTGTAGTTTTGGCAATCACAGCCCATAGAAAAAGCACGTGTTGCCTTTGTGATTTGCACAGGCAGCAACAGAATCTGCAACAATGACCTCATGACTCTAGTGTCTACACCCTTGGCAGAGCCAGGGGTCATTGCCAAAGATGCTCTAAGGGGGTCCCACTAGAAAGAGAAGACCCAAGTTTCACCCTTAAATGCCCAGGGTCTGACATGATCTTTGGCTCAAACAGCTAAGTTGTACTTGAAAAGTCTGGGAACCAGCAAGTTCAAGAGAGGCTCATAGGCACCCTGCCCTAAAAACCTAGATTAACAATCTATAGTTGTTTTGAAATGTGCAGCTGGTAGGTCAGCACTGTACCCATACCTGACCTGAGATTGCAACAGAATAGGTGACGTGAGGTTGATTCTACAATTTCAGGGAGGACCTCATTCTCCTTTATTCCTACATGCTTCCTCCACTGCTCCAATAGATTTTCTTTTCTTTCTTTTTCCTTTTTTTACTTAAGACTTGGTCTGTGTGTTACAAAGCAGAAATCCTATGGAGGAGTGGTACTTTTAGCTTTTGCACATCCTCTTCTCAGAGGGAGTTTGATAAAAGAAAGAGGTAAGTAAGCTTGATGGCTCCAAGGGAAGAACAAGATTTGGAGCAGGAGGTAGATGGGTCACAGAAAATCTTCCCCAAACTCGATTTTGCCAAGGGGTGACGTGACTAGACCTGTTAATTGCTCTTAATTTTACCACATATAAAACTCGGCTGGGCCACGGTGCTTGACGAATGCAGATTCTAGACTCCAAAACTAGCAAATCTGATTCAGGTTTGGGGTGGGGCCCAAACCTGTGCTCTTACAGGCTCCCTGGCCATTTGAACACAGCCCGACCCCCTGCACAATGTGAGCAACAGAACTGGTGGACAGTTGTGCTGTTTCTAGCTTTGTGACCTTGAGTAGGTCACCTTAATGTGTCTGATTTTCCCTTTGTGTGTTGTAATACCTCTCTCATGTGGATATGTTGAGAATTATACAAGGTAGGTGTGAATGTATTTTTAGAAATGTAAAGCAACATAAAATGTGAAACATAAATTATCATAATCCTTTTTTTTCATTTACTCATTTGTAACCCGTATTTAGAACATGCTGGCAAACTGCTTCTGAGGGATTCTGGATTCGAAACTTAAAGTTCCTGGAGGCCCAAATTAGAATACTGTGTAGTCTGAGCCAGTTTCTGGTGAAAATCAAATGGTCTCTAAATTTAATAAAGAGCAGCATGAATTTATGATACATTGAATTTTAAAGGAGTACCCATGTTGTGTAAGATCAGCATAGGGGTGGATGGGGGATGCTTCAGATGAAAACGTCCCACACACTTACAGAGCATATAATTCTCATTCTTACCGTACCAAACAATTTTTCAGAACTGGGCCAAGATCCCAAATGAAAAGCACATTCAATTTTGAAACAATTTTTATAGTTCAAATAATTTCTTTAATTCTCCTCTCTTATTAATTATTAAGGAAAGTACCCACAAAATAGCATTTTTCTTTGCGAGTAGGAGAGTCTGTGTTCAGTTCCTGCTGCTGTCCTGTGGGCAGTTGAATAGGGCTGCCCCTCCCCCTACCCACAGAGCTCAGGTGAGGTGCCCAGCAGGTAAAAGACCTGGTTTTACATTCTCATCCAAGTCAGACCTTCCACCTTCAGTGGAAAGTGAAACTTGTTCTGAATTCTAGAGGGCAACACACCGAAGTCAAATTTCCAAGAAATTACATAAATCTTCGCAACAAAGTTAATAGGGTGTGCCCAAAACTTTGTTCTTGAGTGAGGGTTTGAAAACCAGGCATGATTTATCGTTTAAAGTTTTCATAAATACAGAGAAATCCAGATGTGAAGTTGAGTTTAAATAGATGTCAACAGTAAGTTTAAAATGCTTTAAATTCTTTCTCCACTGTCAAAATGGGACATATTTTTCCAGGTTTTTCTTCTTTTTTTTCAAAGGAAAAAAATAGGTCATGGCCAGCCTTTGTTACAGATACGTAATTGCTGACAACCAAACCACAGCAATAGTCTCCCAAGAGTATGGAGGTCTCTTGTCTCCATACTGCCTTCGTGGAGCTTACATTCCAGGAATCTTTGGGCTCTATCTGTGTGTAATATAAATTCAAACTCCTTTCCCTACCATACAGGGCTCTGTACAACATGACCCCGACACTGGGCCACCTTTCCCTTTCCTAGCGTGCTCTAGCCCACAAAGGCTTTCTCTCCGGCCTTAAACACACCAGGCTTACACCAGCTGTCCCTTCCGCCTGGAATGCTTTCTCCCCTCATCTTTCCCGGGACTGCTCCTTTTTGACATTGGGATCTCCATTTACAGTCTGTATTTCTCACTGAGACCTTCCCTGAGTCTGATCACTCTTCATCACGAGGCCCTATTTAATTCTTTGCATAGGACTTATCTCCAGCTGATATTTCTCTTGAACATTTATATTTTTGCTAATTGTCTTCTTCCTCAAATGGAATGTAAGCTCCATAAAACAGGGATCTTGTCTGAATTGACCACTGTGGTATCCCCAGTGCCTAGAACCTTCCCTGGCACATAGTCAGCCCATCAATATTTACTGGACATGTGAATAGGGGAAACAGTGAGGTTGCATTAACTGGGTTTAGAGATATGTCACCCATAGACCCAAACAGTTTAAACTTCTGTTCTCTTCTGGAGCTAATTTAGTTAAAACATAATTCAAACTTTTCATTTGTTTTTTTATAAAACTTAACATTAACCATATTATTATTAGAGAAGTGCTACTAAAGTCTGAAACATATCCCAACGACTATAAGAGGTTTTGACTCAGTGCATGACCATGAACTTGAACATATAAGACAGCAACATATGTCACCAGGCTTCAGTTTCATCACTGCCTAAATTACTCTCTGGGAATAAATTCAGAAGATTAATTCTTAAGCACATTATTGGCACAGTATATCCAGTGCTACCCTGATCATCTGAAAAGGTTTTATCTGAGTTATTTGGTAAGGGGATTAACTTGGATACTGGGGGAAACTCAAACATTAACTACCATTTAAATATCATTCTAGGTCTAGAAAAAACAATCTGTTAAGTACAGGTTATGTCAAATTTTTGTTCAAGCCTTTAAATGCATTTGCTCTTTTTCTAGGCCCAATTGGTAGATTCTAAATATAGTTCACAAGCTTATAAGGTCAGTGAGGAGCAACATGCCTACTGGTGATGTGTGTGGCTATGCTGAGGATGAATTGAGCTTCAGCCATAGGCATCTACCAAAAAGTGAAGAGCAGCCATATTGGCTCATTTCTTGGCCACAGAGGTCTTTCTACTGCACAGGAGTAAACTGGTTTTGGACAAACATGCATTAGGAGTTGTTAGTACTTTAAAAGGATAATATAAAAACCAACAGTGGTGATCCAATAAATCAAATTCAAATCAGTATTTCTCCATTTTAATATGTTACCACACTTCCCATTAAGGATTAAGAGTCACAAATTTTATGATAATACACAAGACAGTAAGAAAGTGCTGTAAGCTACACTGCATAAATCAGCATGTCCTCAAAAATGTGGAACAGGAAAAATGAAATGTGCTGCCCTCTTTATCTGTCAACCAATTTCTGAGACCTTTGGCTGTTTATATAAATTTACTCTTTAAGACATGGACAAACCTCCTTGAGAGAATGGAATAGGGACATAAGCTTCCAAAGCCTAAGAAAGAAATATGATTTTCTGTTCATGTCCTAAGGCATACCAATATTTATAAAAGCCAATGGCATCTCTTCTCGTATTTATTTACCCACTAACGCCAGCCATTAAGTCCTCAAAGTTTATAATCCTGAGGCCAGTGGGAGAAAAGCAGCACTTGGGGGGGAAAAAGAACTTGGATAAATTCAGAAGTATTATTTTAAATAATGCTTTTGCTTTTTCAGATTTCTACCTCACTAATTCTGGCTGTCAGTGCTTAAAAGTGCCTTCTAGTCACTATTCAAATCCTTCCATGCAACGGTACACACAGCTGACCTATTCTTTATTCTGAATAAAGCTAAACCACTCCGTGGGCATTTCTTAAAGCACTGCAAAAGCAAGTTATTAGTAAGAATGTAAACAGAAACACACTACATCATATTTACCACAAATATGAACACTCTCAATGTGAGAGAGAATTTTTAAAATATCGCAAAATCACTATGCTTTTTAAACTGTGAAGAGTCCCTTTTTGTTTGGGTTTGGTTTAGGTTTTTTTCATTATCAAATAACACCATTTTTAGATTCATTATAGTTCAATGCAGTTAGAGTCACCCTAGGGTTTTTATTTTTCCTTCTCTCTCCCTCTCTCTCAGTCAGTGTGGAAAACAGCTCTCTTCCGTTAACTAGATCTCTGGGGAATAGATCCTTCCTTAACTGGCCTGCATGGGAGGGCAAACTTTCTAATTTTATAGCAAATACAAAATATTTGTGGGTGGGACATGCTCGTTGAGTTCATCTGGACCAGCTCCCAGCCTAACTGCAGAACTCCTTTGACAGTATGTGTGCCATCGGTGTCAATTCATTGTTATAACGCAAAGGACTTTCCCCAGTGACATAATGAGAAATCAAGTGGAAGTTGTGTTAATGCCACATGAAACACAGATGACGGCTACTCCAAAACTCTGGAGCCAACCTTCTCCTTCCTCAAAAGCAAGATCTTTGATTTCCTCCCATTATCCTCAATGACTCTCTCTCACCCCCAAAGTAACCAAGAGAGATCCCACAACACAGAAAGAAGCTTGAGAAAAGAACTTGAATTAGGCTCCCAACTAGAAAAAAATAAGGTCCAAATTCCTCCATTTTATGTTACCACTCACTTTAGCAAAAGCTAGGTATGATGTGATGGCTAAAAGGCAAAAGCATCAGTGTAGGAATGAGGTACCTGACCCTAAAGTGACCCCAATGATGCTACTTCCTCCTGTTCATGCCTTTGTGTGATCCCCTCCCCTTGAGGGCAGGCATGACCTGTAGACTTGCTCCTAACCAACAGAACATAGCAAGGGCGACAGGATGTCACTCCCACGACTAATATATAGTGAGAGATTCTCCTTGTTGGCCTGATGAAGTCAGTTCCCATGTTGAGAAGTCCACATGGCAAAGAGCTGTGGGTGGACTACCGTTCAAAGCTAGTAAAGGCTGGGCCTTCAGTCTTACAGCCTCAAGGAAATAAATTCTACCAATGACCTGAGTGAGCGTGGAAGTGGATTCTTCCCTGGTCAAGCCTCCAGATGAGAACATAGCCTTGTGGACACCTTGAGTGCAGTCTTGTGAGTCTCTGAACAGAGGACCGAGCAAAGCTTTGCCCAGACTCTTGACCCATGGAAACCGTGAGATAAGAAACGTGTGTTGTTTTAAGCTGCCAAGTTTGTGGTAATCAGTATGCAGAAACAGAAAACTAATTCACTGAGAGAAGAAATAAGTCCCTTTCTGCCCACCCTGCAAAGGAATCAGGGTCATTCTAAGTCTGGCTACAGAGCTCTTTGCTAACCCCCTTCCTGTGCAGATAATCCCAGGAAGAAACATTCAGACAGAGCTGGACAGAGCCAGCTGAGCTCCGTATCAACTTTTCCAAAGGATACCTATTAGCTTCTCAGATGATCTGGGTCCTCCGACAGAGAGCTTATTAACCAGACGAGCTTCTTAAGCAGACAATGAAAAATAACGGGTATAGTGACATGTTCTAAAATCTTATTATACTTTACAGGGAACTTCTAAGTAGCTTTACTTAAAATTCCTGGAAATGCAGAACAATGACATATAACCAGTTTGTCTTTGTCTGCCTATAGCTCATGTTTTTGCAAATAAGTTTCCATTAAATCTCTATACTTGTGAGTTCTTAGCATAGTTCTGGAATAAAAGTCAATTATAAAAGAAAGAATGCCTAATGTGGCCTTCTGCTTTGAAGGTATTTTTACAGGGCTGTAAAACTTCCTGTGCTAATCTCTACCTATGTTAACTCAATTACATTTCTTAGGTTTTCAATAATTTCTTTATAGCTTTTTTATAGGATGACAAGTTCAAAAATTAATCACATAAGGTTGCTTATATAAAACTATGCAAAAGGTATCTTTAGAATATGTAGCTCCTATAATAAGTGGAGCATAAATGGAAAAATTACAGCTAACGTCTGAATTGAAATGAATTATAACTGTTAAATATATCCATTATATGTTCAGGATTCCTCTCCTCCACTTGTTCAATGTCAGTGTCAAATACTTGGTTAATGACAAGGTTATTTAGCTAATATTTAGGATATTTAGTTCTTAGTTGAATTTTTACTACACATTATAATTAGATAGCTGATGTTAATGTTAACCCAATTCCTGATATTAATCATGGTACATGATACAGATTTAGATAACCTCTAAGAATCATTTTAGTGCTAATAGTTCATGATTAATCTTACTTTTTGAGTAATATTTATTCAGCATATGTATGTATTAAGAAGTAAAAACAGATATAATATCATCCATATAATGATGACAACAAGTTGCATTAAATGGAGCCAGAATTCATATTTTGTGTTACTGCAGATGTTGAAGTTCCAGAAATTTCCGGAGGGACAAAGCATGGCAAAGGTCTGAGAGTACAGGTGGAGAGTCTTAGTTCAGTTGTGCTCAAGGCAAATCAAGTCTCAAGTCTGGGAATTCAATCAAGTTAGGGAATGTAACCATCAATCACTCAACAAATATTTATTGAGCATCTGCTATATACTGGCACAGGTTTAGTGCTGGGGTTACAGCAACAAATAAGACTGACAAGGTCCCTGCTTGCACTCTAGTTGGGGGACAAAGAGTTAACAAGCAAGCCAACAACTGATCAAAGTAATTTCAGATAGTGGAAAGTTAATTCAAGTGAACATATTAGGGAGGTCCTACTCCTGGCCAGGCAGTGCTCTGCCACTAGAGATGCATCACTGAACAAAACAGACATAGCTTCCCACCCTCATGGAGATCACACTCTACCAGGGGAGAGAAAGAAGAACACATCATAATAAGTAGGTAATTTATGCACTGTGTTAAAAGGTGATATACGCTATGTTAAAAAGAGAGAGCGGGACTTCCCTGGTGACGCAGTGGTTAAGAATCCACCTGCCAGTGCAGGAGACATGGGTCCGATCCCTGGTCCGGGAAGATCCTACACGCTGCGGAACAACTAAGCCCGTGCGCCACAACTACTGAGCCTGTGCTCTAGAGCCCGTGAGGCACAACTACTGAAGCCCGCACGCCTAGAGCCTGTGCTCCACAACTAGAGAAGCCACCGCAATGAGAAGCCTGTGCACCGCATCGAAGAGTAGCCCCCGCTCGCCGCAACTAGAGAAAGCCTGTGTGCAGCAGCGAAGACCCAACGCAGCCAAAATATTAATTATTTTAAAAATATTAGGGCTTCCCTGGTGGCCCAGTGGTTGAGAGTCCGCCTGCCGATGCGGGGGACACGGGTTCGTGCCCCGGTCCGGGAAGATCCCACATGCCACGGAGCGGCTAGGCCCGTGAACCGTGGCCGCTGAGTCTGCGCATCCGGAGCCTGTGCTCCGCAGCGGGAGAGGCCGCAGCAGTAAAAGGCCCGCGCAGCAAAAAAAAAAAAAAAAATTCTTAAAAAAAGAGAGAGAGAGAGAGGGAACAGGATAAAGGTAATTAGAAGCGTGTATGTGGCGGGGCAGTGGGTCACAATTCTAATTGGGGCAGTCAGGGTAGACACCGCTAAGATGATGACTTCTGAGCAGACTTGAAGAGGAAATGTGCTACAAAGGAGGTAACACAGGGTTATGATGGAGTGACTGGGGAGAGGTGCAGGGGGCCACTTTAGATGAGTGGTCAGGGGAGTCCTTTCTGAGGATATGGCATTTTAGCTGAGACCTCTATGTCAAGGAGGAGCCAGACATACAAAGATCTGGGAGCAGAGCGTACCAGGGAGAGGGAACCACAAGTGCCAAGGTACTAAGGCAGGACTGAGTTTAGCATGGAGAAACAGAAAGAAAGTGAGAGTGACTGGGCCTAACAACCAAGGAAATGGGGTCAGGGATGTGGACAGGGGCCAGGTCATGTAGAATTAAGTTAAAAAGGTTCATTTTGATCCTCAGTTGTTCTCCCTCTCTGCTACATTATTATCCTCTCATGGTCTGTGGATCCTGTTCATCGGTTTCAAACATATTCTATTGATATCATCTCCTATCTCTCAAGAACCATCCCACTCTCCTGGCTACCACTCAATTTCTTCATCTCTCCCAGCCACATTTCTCCAAGGAAAAGTCCAGACGTGCTGCCTCCACTTCCTGGCCCTCCCATTTCCTCTTCAGTTCTCACTCTAATTGGATCTGTCTCCTAACATTGCTCTTGCTAAAGTTGCCAATGCTCCCCACATGTCCAAATCCAAGGGACACTTGTCCTTAACTTATCTGTCTGTTGCCTTTGGCATAGGTGACCACGCTCTCTTTCTAGAAGTACTCTTCTCTCTCCATGACCCCACAGCCATCCTCATTTTCTCCTAAATCTCAGGCCTCTCCTCAGTTTCTCTTCTTGGGAATGACCCATAAATAAACACAGGTGTTCAGGTGGAAAAGTACTTAGGGGCTTTGGTCACATGAAAGCTTATTCATCAGCCTTGATGGCCTTGGCCTGGGGCAAGTGACTTAGCCTCTGAGAGACAGTATAGTGGAAAAGATGGAACTAGAGCAAGTGAGACCTGGACTTTCACTTCCTAACTGTGTGACCTTGGGGAAGAAACCACGTCCCCAGGACTCAGTCTTCTCACCTGTAAAATAGGGAGTTTAACAGCTGCCTTGCAGGGATATTATGATGATCAAATAATTTATCTTTCTCAAGTTCTCTGGCCAGTGCCTGGCACTCGGTAGATGCTATTCTGTTGGTACTGTCCTTCTGAGGCTCAAAAAGAGTACCTTCTGTCTGGATAACAGAGGAAAGAAAAATAACATAAAGGGGGGAGAGAGAAAATCCATCACTAAATTGTTCTAGGTGGGGGTCACAGCTAATGACCCACAAACAAATGAATTTTGCCCTTATAGACCTAAAATTCTCAAGTGTGGGAAGAGAATTCTAACATATAAAATCTCTTCCAATTACCAACTGGAAGCAAATAGTAATCATTACTGAACACTGCAGCCCCCTTCCCCCATCAGATGTATTCTACATACTTTTGCTTTAATGAGTAAGAGGCAGTGCAGGGCAGGAGTGCAGCTCTCCACTTCCTAGCTCTGAGACTGGGCAGATACCTTAAGCTCCCTATGCTTCAGCTCTCTCAATAGTAATATGGGACTAATTACAGTATGTATCTCATAGGATTGTTTTGAAAATTAAACGAGTTAATATAGATGAAGTATTTAGAACACTACCTGGCACAAAGTAAGCTCCTAATAAATATTAAGATGAGAATGCTAATAACTACTATTTTTAGCCCAACTATTACTGGAGTTCTCACTTCCAACCCACAGAGTGATCTGAAATCAGACATCTGAATTTCTTGTTCATATTTGTCATTTTTCTGAATAAGACAATCTACATTTGTATACATTCTAAGAAATAGATGTTGTTGGATACTCTCCCAATGGCCTCTCTGGATCTACTCTCTATCTGCTCTGTGTTCCAAAGCTGACCTGCCTCAATGGGCTTCCTTATCCTCTAGCTTCTGGTTAGATTCAACCAATGGGAGGTATAGGCAGGATAGGACAGAGGAAGGAAAGTGAGTTCTGGGTGTCTGTTCCTATAGCTCCCTCTCTGCTAAGTCACCTCTCCCAAAGGTCACAGCTCCTGCCAGGCTGCCCTCACTTACAGCTCCAGCTACTTTCTCCAGGGTTTGGTAATCCTCCTTCTCCTGGCCCCTTCAGGCCTAGAGGGTGGTGAAGGGGTAACGGCTCCCTGCTGCTGCAAGCCCCAGAATGTTTCACGATCTCGTTTTCCTTAATCCTGAACATAAGGTTTTAAATAGTCCCTTCAATAAATTACTTGATTGTTTCCTGCTGGGACCTAGCCCGACAAGTAAGTCAAGCTTAGTGACATATGGCCATGCAAAACCTGAAGGCAAGATAGCACCTTGAACATTTTAGATATGTGAAAAAACACAGTGGAGCCAGAAGGCTGAGACTCTCACGCAAAGCACGCCACTTCAGACTCTTGCCATCTGAGCTGGTAACTTAGAGCGCAAAGTGGGAGACCCCAATCCTCTCAGCATTTACTCTCCTCGCTGACCTTCCGGTCAGGTAAATGTTATTTCCTCTGACAACCTGCAGGATAAAAGGACTTGCTGGTATACTATCTCTCAAATGATCAAAGTTTCCTCTCCATCCGCATTCAATCCACCGAGGCACTTGCTACCATGTCCTTGAGAACAACTTCAAATACAAGTTTCTCTAACGCTACCACACCTTATCCAAGCTGGCTTAGAGGAACAGGAGTTGAAAGATACTTCCTGGAGCTCTCCCTGTTAACAATCAAGTCAGCAGTAATACTGAATGCCCCAGGGCTTTAGCTCTTAATTATAACCACCAGCTTAATTTTAGAAGGTGACACCAGCAGCAGTTTTCAGCTTCACCATATGAATTAATCATGAGTTGCATCTTTAGGTCATACTCTATACGAGAAAATTACTCAATAAATGTTTGTGGGCTGCTTTAGTGATAAACCGTTGGCCCAAGTAAATAAAATGGGTAAAGTACATTTCAATACTCTGAAGCAGCAGGCCCAGGCTAAGAGATGGTTCTAATATGGAGAATTTCTCATGCAGAGAAGCTGTGTTTGTCTTGTATAACACGTTCTATCTGTTTAATGTGGACCCAAGAGCAAAATTGATATAAAGTATTAAGATCTTCAATATTGACATGATATTAAGAAAATCATGATTAATGAACATTAATGCTGAAACGACATTAGGAAAAATGGAAAATGGGTCTAAAAATGGAGCTAAAGAAGAGGTATTTAACATAGGAAAAAGAGAGCCAGGACACATGAGATAAAGAAAGAAAATTCAGGAACATCAGGCCAACTGCATTGTCCAAGTGCAGCACATATTTTATAAATCATGACGTTACCATGAGTGCCTTCCTGCAAAATCCACAACTAAGCAGCATTAGCAGCCTCTGAAAATGATGTTGTTTCTTCCAAAACACAGCACAACTGATGAGCTGTAATTTTATTGACTCAAGTGAGATGCTGCTGAAGAGCTGCGTACAAATCAGATTTTTGTACAGAGAATCATATTTCAAATGCAGTAGGGGATCTAGCTTTACGGAACAAACACTCAAGTGAATACTTTGTAAAGTGAATAATAAAGCCCTTGACTCTGGCACTCTCTTCATTTATGTGTATGAGATTTTTAAAAAATTAATTTATTTTTGGCTGCGTTGGGTCTTTGTTGTTGGGTGTGGGCTTTCTCTAGTTGTGGTGAAGGGGAGGTACTCTTCGTTGCGGTGCGTGAGGTTCTCATCACAGTGGCTTCTCTTTGTTGCAGAGCACGGGCTCTAAGGTGCACAGGCTTCAGTAGCTGTGACGCCCAGGCTCAGTAGTTGTGGCTCACGGGCTCTAGAGCACAGGCTCAGTAGTTGTGGCACTCGGGCTTAGCTGCTCCGTGGCATGTGGGATCTTCCCAGAGCAAGGCTCGAATTCATGTCCGCTGCAGTGGCAGGCGGATTCTTAACCACTGCGCCACCAGGGAAATCCTATGTGTATGAGATTAAACAGTTGGTTTGAGGGGTTTGGAGAAGATGGCGGAGGAGTAAGACGCGGAGATCACCTTCCTCCCCACAGATACATCTGAAATACATATACACGTGGAACTGCTCCTATAGAACACCTACTGAACGCTGGCGGAAGACCTCAGACCTCCCCAAAGGCAGGAAACCCCCCCACGTACCTGGGTAGGGCAAAAGAAAAAAGAAAAAACAAAGACAAAAGAATAGAGACGGGACCTGCACCAGTGGGAGAGAGCTGTGAAGGAGGAAAAGTTTCCACACACTAGGAAGCCCCTTCGCGGGCGGAGGCTGCGGGTGACAGAGGGGGGAGCTTAGGAGCCGCGGAGGAGAGCGCAGCCACAGGGGTGCGGAGGGCAAAGCGGAGAGATTCCTGCACAGAGGATCGGTGCCGACCGGCACTCACCAGCCCGAGAGGCTTGTCTGCTCACCCCAGCGGGGCTGGAAGCTGAGGCTCGGGCTTCAGTCAGAGCGCAGGGAGAGGACTGGGGTTGGCGGCGTGAACACAGCCTGCAGGGGGTTAGCGCACCACGGCTAGCCGGGAGGGAGTCCGAGGAAAAGTCTGGACCTGCCGAAGAGGCAGGAGACTTTTTCTTCCCTCTTTGTTTCCTGCTGCGCGAGGAGAGGGGATTAAGAACGCTGCTTAAAGGAGCTCCAGAGACGGGCGCGAGCCGCTGCTATCAGAGCGGACCCCAGAGACGGGCATGAGATGCTAAGGCTGCTGCTGCCGCCACCAAGGGGCCTGTGTGCGAACACAGGTCACTATCCACACCTCCCCTCACGGGAGCCTGTGCAGCCCGCCACTGCCAGGGTCCCGGGATCTAGGGACAACTTCCCCGGGAGAACGCACGGCGAGCCTCAGGCTGGTGCAACGTCATGCCAGCCTCTACCTCCGCAGGCTCGCCCCACATTCCGTACCCCTCCCTGCCCCCGGCCTGAGTGAGCCAGAGCCCCTGAAGCAGCTGCTCCTTTAACCCCGTCCTGTCCGAACGAAGAACAGACGCCCTCAGGCGACCTACACGCAGAGGCGGGTCCAAATCCAAAGCTGAACACCTGGAGCTGTGCGAACAAAGAAGAGAAAGGGAAATCTCTCCCAGCAGCCTCAGAAGCAGCGGATTAAATCTCCACAATCAACTTGATGTACCCTGCATCTGTGGAATACCTGAATAGACAACGAATCATCCCAAATTGAGGAGGTGGATTTTGGGAGCAAGATAGATTATTTTTTCCCCTTTTCCTCTTTTTGTGAGTGTGTATGTGTATGCTTCTGTGTGAGATTTTGTCTATATAGCTTTGCTTTCACCATTTGCCCTAGGGTTCTGACCGTCCGTTTTTTTTTTTTCTTTTTACTTCTTAACATTTTTTTTCTTAATAATCATTTTTTATTTTAATAACTTTATTTTATTTTACTTTATTTTATTTTATCCTCTTTTTTTTCTTTCTTTCTATTTTTTCTCCCTTTTATTCTGAGCCGTGTGGATGAAAGACTCTTGGTTCTCCAGCCAGGCGTCAGGGCTGTGCCACTGAGGTGGGAGACCCAAGTTCAGGACACTGGTCCACAAGAGACCTACCAGCTCCACGTAATATCAAATGGCGAAAATCTCCCAGAGATCTCCATCTCAAAGCCAAGACCCAGCTTCACTCAACGACCAGCAAGCTACAGTGCTGGACACCCTATGCCAAACAACTAGCAAGACAGGAACACAGCCCCATCCATTAGCAGAGAGGCTGTCTAAAATCATAATAAGGCTACAGACACCCCAAAACACACCACCAGACGTGGACCTGCCCACCAGAAAGACAAGATCCAGCCTCATCTACCAGAACACAGGCACTAGTCCCCTCCACCAGGAAACCTACACAACCCACTGAAACAACCTTAGCCGCTGGGGACAGACACCAAAGACAATGGGAACTACGAACCTGCAGCCTGTGAAAAGGAGACCCCAAACACAGTAAGATAAGCAAAATGAAAAGACAGAAAAACACACAGCAGATGAAGGAGCAAGATAAAAACCCACCAGACCTAACAAATGAAGAGGAAATAGGCAGTCTATCTGAAAAAGAATTCAGAATAATGAAGTAAAGATGATACAAAATCTTGGAAATAGAATAGAGAAACTGCAAGAAACATTTAACAAGGACCTAGAAGAACTAAAGAGGAAACAAGCAATGATGAGCAACACAATAAATGAAATTAAAAATACGCTAAGGGATCAATAGCAGAATAACTGAGGCAGAAGAACGGATAAGTGACCTGGAAGATAAAATAGTGGAAGTAACTACTGCAGAGCAGAATAAAGAAAAAAAGAATGAAAAGAACTGAGGACAGTCTCAGAGACCTCTGGGACAACGTTAAACGCACCAACATTTGAATTATAGGGGTCCCAGAAGAAGAAGAGAAAAAGAAAGGGACTGAGAAAATATTTGAAGAGATTATAGTTGAAAACTTCCCTATATGGGACAGGAAATCGTTAATCAAGTCCAAGGAGCACAGAGAGTCCCATACAGGATAAATCCAAGGAGAAACACACCAAGACACATATTAATCAAGCTATAAAAAATTAAATACAAAGAAAACATATTAAAAGCAGCAAGAGAAAAACAACAAATAACACACAAGGGAATCCCCATAAGGTTAACAGCTGATCTTTCAGCAGAAACTCTGCAAGCCAGAAGGGAGTGGCAGGACATATTTAAAGTGATGAAGGAGAAAAACCTACAACAAAGATTACTCTACCCAACAAGGATCTCATTCAGATTTGACGGAGAAATTAAAACCTTTGCAGACAAGCAAAAGCTGAGAGAGTTCAGCACCACCAAACCAGCTTTACAACAAATGCTAAAGGAACTTTTCTAGGCAAGAAACACAAGAGAAGGAAAAGACCTACAAAAACAAACCCAAAACAATTCAGTAAATGGGAATAGGAACATATATATCGATAATTACCTTAAAAGTAAATGGATTAAATGCTCCCACCAAAAGACACAGACTGGCTGAATGGATACAAAAACAAGACCTGTATATATGCTGTCTACAAGAGACCCACATCAGACCTAGGGACACATACAGACTGAAAGTGAGGGGATGGAAAAAGATATTCCATGCAAATGGAAATCAGAAGAAAGCTGGAGTAGCAATTCTCATATTAGACAAAATAGACTTTAAAATAAAGAATATTACAACAAAGAAGGACACTACTAATGATCAAGGGATCGATCCAAGAAGAAGATATAAAAATTGTAAATATTTATGCACCCATAGGAGCACCTCAATACATAAGGCAAATACTAGCAGCCATAAAAGGGGAAATCGACAGTAACACGTTCATAGTAGGGGACTTTAACAACCCACTTTCACCAATGGACAGATCATCCAAAATCAAAATAAATAAGGAAACACAAGCTTTAAATGATACATTAAACAAGATGGACTTAATTGATATTTATAGGACATTCCATCCAAAAACAACACAATACACATTTTTCTCAAGTGCTCACGGAACATTCTCCAGGATAGATCATATCTTGGGTCACAAATCTAGCCTTGGTAAATTTAAGAAAACTGAAATTGTATCAAGTATCTTTTCCGACCACAACACTATGAGACTAGATATCAATTATAGGAAAAGATCTGTAAAAAATACAAACACATGGAGGCTAAACAATACACTACTTAATAACAAAGTGATCACTGAAAAAATCAAAGAGGAAATCAAAAAATACCTAGAAGCAAATGACAATGGAGACACGATGACCCAAAACCTATGGGATGCAGCAAAAGCAGTTCTAACAGGGAAGTTTATAGCAATACAGTCCTACCTTAAGAACAGGAAACATCTCAAATAAACAACTTCACCTTGCACCTAAAGCAATTAGAGAAAGAAGAACAAAAAAACCCCCAAATTTAGCAGAAGGAAAGAAATCATAAAGATCAGATCAGAAATAAATGAAAAAGAAATGAAGGAAATGATAGCAAAGGTCAATAAAACTAAAAGCTGGTTCTTTGAGAAGATAAACAAAATTGATAAACCATTAGCCAGACTCATCAAGAAAAAAAGGGAGAAGACTCAAATCAATACAATTAGAAATGAAAAAGGAGAAGTGACACTGCAGAAATACAAAAGATCATGAGAGATTACTACAAGGAACTCTATGGCAATAAAATGGACAACCTGGAAGAAATGGACAAATTCTTAGAAATGCACAACCTGCCGAGACTGAACCAGGAAGAAATAGAAAATATGAACAGACCAATCAAAAGCACTGAAATTGAAACTGTGATTAAAAATCTTCCAACAAACAAAAGCCCAGGACCAGATGGCTTCACAGGCGAATTCTGCCAACATTTAGAGAAGAGCTAACACCTATCCTTCTCAAACTCTTCCAAAATATAGCAGAGGCAGGAACACTCCCAAACTCATTCTACGAGGCCACCATCACCCTGATAACAAAACCAGACAAAGATGTCACAAAGAAAGAAAACTACAGGCCAATATCACTAATGAACACAGAAGCAAAAATCCTGAACTAAATACTAGCAAACAGAATCCAACAGCACATTAAAAGGATCATACATTATGACGAAGTGGGGTTTATCCCAGGAATGCAAGGATTCTTCAATATACTCAAATCAATCAACGTGATACACCATATTAACATATTGAAGGAGAAAAACCATATGATCATCTCAATAGATGCAGAGAAAGCTTTCGACAAAATTCAACACCAATTTATGATAAAAAAACCCTGCAGAAAGTAGGCATAGAGGGAACTTTCCTCCATATAATAAAGGCCATATATGACAAACGCACAGCCAACATTGTCCTCAATGGTGAAAAACTGAAACCATTTCCAGTAAGATCAGGAACAAGACAAGGTTGCCCACTCTCACCACTATTATTCAACATAGTTTTGGAAGTTCTAGCCACAGCAATCAGAGAAGAAAAAGAAATAAAAGGAATCCAAATTGGAAAAGAAGTACAACTGTCACTGTTTGCAGATGACATGATACTATACATAGGGAATCCTAAAGATGCTACCAGAAAACTACTAGAGCTAATCGATGAATTTGGTAAAGTATCAGGATACAAAATTAACGCACAGAAATCTCTGGCATTCTTATACACTAATGATGAAAAATCTGAAAGTGAAATTAAGAAAACACTCCCATTTACCATTGCAACAAAAAGAATAAAATATCTAGGAATAAACCTACCTATGGAGACAAAAGACCTGTATACAGAAAATTATAAGACACTGATGAAAGAAATTAAAGATGAAACAAATAGATGGAGAGATATACCATGTTCTTGGATTGGAAGAATCATCATTGTGAAAATGACTCTACTACCCAAAGCAATCTACAGATTCAATGCAATCCCTATCAAACTACCACTGGCATTTTTCACAGAACTAGAACAAAAAATTTCACAATTTGTATGGAAACACAAAAGACCTTGAATAGCCAAAGCAATCTTGAGAAAGAAAAACAGAGCTGGAGGAATCAGGCTCCCTGACTTCAAACTATACTACAAAGCTACAGTAATCAAGACAGTATGGTACTGGCACAAAAACAGAAATATACATCAATGGAACAGTATGGAAAGCCCAGAGATAAACCCACGCACATATGGTCACCTTATCTTTGATAAGGAGGCAAGAATATACAGTGGAGAAAAGACAGCCTCTTCAATAGGTGGTGCTGGGAAAACTGGACAGGTACATGTAAAAGTATGAAATTAGAACACTCCCTAACACCATACACAAAAATAAACTCAAAATGGATGAAAGACCTAAATGTAAGGCCAGACACTATAAAACTCTTAGAGGAAAACATAGGCAGAACACTCTACGACATAAATCACAGCAAGATCCTTTTTGACCCACCTCCTAGAGAAATGGAAATAAAAACAAAAATAAACAAATGGGACCTAATGAAACTTAAAAGGTTTTGCACAGCAAAGGAAACCATAAACAAGACGAAAAGACAACCCTCATAATGGGAGAAAATATTTGCAAATGAATCAATGGACAAAGGATTAATCTCCAAAATTTACAAGCAGCTCATGCAGCTCAATAACAAAAAAACAAACAACCCAATCCAAAAATGGGCAGAAGACCTAAATAGACATTTCTCCAAAGAAGATATACAGATTGCCAACAAACACAGGAAAGAATGCTCAACATCTTTAATCAGTAGAGAAATGCAAATCAAAACTACAATGAGGTATCATCTCACACCAGTCAGAATGGCCATCATCAAAAAATCTACAAACAATAAATGCAGGAGAGGGTGTGGAGAAAAGGGAACACTCCTGCACTGTTGGTGGGAATGTAAATTGGTACAGCCACTATGGAGAACAGTATGGAGGTTCCTTAAAAAACTACAAATAGAACTACCATACGACCCAGCAATCCACTACTGGGCATATACCCTGAGAAAACCACAATTCATAAAGAGTCATGTACCAAAATGTTCATTGCAGCTTTATTTACAATAGCCAGGAGATGGAAGCAACCTAAGTGTCCATCAACAGATGAATGGATAAAGAAGATGTGGCACATATATACAATGGAATATTACTCAGCAATAAAAAGAAACGAAATTGAGTTATTTGGAGTGAGGTGGAAGGACCTAGAGTCTGTCATACAGAGCGAAGTAAGTCAGAAGGAGAAAAACAAATACCGTATGGTAACACATATATATGGAATCTAAGAAAAAAAAAATGTCATGAAGAACCTAGGGGTAAGACGGGAATAAAGATACAGACCTACTAGAGCATGGACTTGAGGATATGGGGAGGGGGAAGGGTAAGCTGTGACAAAGTGAGAGAGTGGCATGCACATATATACACTACCAAATGTAAAATAGATAGCTAGTGGGAAGCAGCCGCATAGCACAGGGAGATCAGCTAGGTGGTTTGTGACCACCTAGAGGGGTGGGATAGGGAGGGTGTGAGGGAGGGAGGGAGGTGCAAGAGGGAAGATATATGGGGACATATATATATGTATAACTGTTTCGCTTTGTTATAAAGCAGAAACTAACACACCATTGTAAAGCAATTATACTCCAATTAAGATGTTAAAAAGAAAACAAAAAATGAAAAACTGTCAAGCAAAAAGAAAAAATGAAACAGTTGGTTTGTGTGTGTTATGCATGTGGGTATGCGTGAATATGGGTTTAAATAGTGTAAAGAATTTCCAGCTTTTAGTCAGCAAAAGATTCTGAAGTGATTAAAAGTCACATCAAATGTTTACTAAGAAAAGACCATCTTGGAGTCAGTCTAAGCTAAGATATGAAAAATCTTTTACTTCAGACGCCTCAGGGCCCATTCTTCTGAATTAACAGAAAAAAGATAAAAACAGAAAAAACAGAAAAAACAGAAAAAAGATAAAAGGTTTAACCTTTAATGAAGTCACAAGAGAATAACGTAGAGATTTAGCCTAGGACAGGGCTTCTCCAACAGGAAGGTCCATGCTCTATGCTAGAACTGCAGAATTTACAGAGGTTTTCATTTCTATGATAATCCAGTCTTCTGCTCCCACCACTTGCACTAAATCATTTTATTACTTATAAATGCAAAAAACCTCTACTTTGCAGGGACAGTTTGCAATTGAAATACATTTTTATAATATTATATTCATCTATTCTTTTTTTTCCAAAGACTAAATGTTTATTTTTTATTATATTGTAGTTCATTCAATGGAATTCTGTACATCAATGACAATGAACGAATTAGAACTATAAAAAATGGATAAAATTTAGAAACATAATGTTAAGCAAATGGAGAAACAAAAATACATACAGTGATTCCATTCACATAAAGTTCAAAAATATGAAAAACTAAACTACATTGTTTAAGAATGCTTACATAATGGTATAACTTCAAAGAAAAGGAAAGGATTATCAAAAGTTAGGATAGTGGTTACTCGTGGAGGGCGGGAGAGATTTATGATAAGGGAGAAGTACACTGGGGACTTCTGGAATACCAGCAACATTCTAGTTTCTAACGTTGCGACCGGTTACACAAACGTTTGTTTTACAATTATTTGTTAAACAATCATATATGATTTATGTACTTTTATCTGTGTTGTTTCAGAATAAAAAAGAATCCACTCCCCACATATTTTAAATATCACATTTTCATATCTATATCATAGATGGTATGTGAAAAACAAAGAACACCTGCATTATGACTAGTATGTGGGTTTTTTTTCTTACCCACACATGGCAAATTATGTGAACACAAGAAGTTCAACTCTTTAGTGATGCCATAAAAAAATACAAGTAAGAGCTGTACTGTCCTTTTTCATTTGCCAATCTATAGGCTAAATTAAGGACACTGCCCTAACTCATTAAGGGATATGGGGAAAGCGTTAAGACTGTAAAAGAAAACAACAAACTATAAAATATGGTTTCTCAAATTTTCACCATCTGTGAATCACTTAATAGGCATTGCATATAACATGATCAATTTATGTAAAAAAATATTCATTGCATTTAAAAACACAAGTAAAACATTTAAAACTGAATAGTAAGATGTTCCTATCAGTGGCAGAGATGACTGCACACTCTCACCATTGTATGTATATCCAGTATATTTATTTTGCTTCTTATTTGAATTAAACTAGAAAATCTTAATTCAATTATAGCTTGTCAGGAAGTCAGCAATATTTGGTAATGGCTCTATGACAGTGGTCCCCAACCTTTTTGGCACCAGGGACCAGTTTCATGGAAGACAATTTTTCCACAGATGGGGGTGGGGGGGGGGAGGGGGTAGGGAATGATTCAGGCAGTAATGCAAGCGATGGGGAGCAATGGAGAGCGGCAGATGAAGCTTCGCTAGTTTGCTCACCACACACCTCCTGCTGTGCGGCCTGGTTCCTAACAAGCCATGGACCAGTACCAGTCCGCGGCCTGGGGGTTGGGGACTCCTGCTCTTATTTTCATCTATTGTTAGCTGAGGTCCAAAGCTCATAGAAGCTACATGTTCCTATGCAAATTCTTCTCTTTTAAAAGGTAGTTATAATCCTGTGGTGTTAAATTTGAATGGGAAGGATCAGCATGAACTCATGATGTATTTTGTACTGTAAAAAAATATGCATTTCCCAACTCTTCCAATTAACCTGGCCTAGAAATGATGAGAAACCCAGTCGCAATGAGTAGCCCCAGTGGACTGTGGTCTTTACCATTTCTCACTAAAAGGAATCAGGGTTCATAAGAGAAATGGTTGAGTCCAGGTATGGAGCAGGAAATGTAAGAGATGAACCTGGAATACCTTATCACACAAGAAGCAAGGGAGCTATCAAAGACTACCAGGATAATGTCCAAAGGATTCAGGAGCCAACTTTAACAGGCTCCTACTGGCCAAACTGTAATGGATCAAAACACATCAAATGTGTTTAAATTCAGGGCACTAAAGTCAACAATAACAATATAAACTTCTCCTCACTGGTTACCTCTGGAGGGTGTGAGAAAACCAACACTTTATTTTGAAAACTAGTAAACAAAGAAAAAGAACAAAGCAATTAGGCTGCCTTGCCAGTGTGAACTGTACTTCAAAGCAACCAGATAGATGACAAGGGGAAATTTCTCTTTATAGAAGACATCCATCTAATAAATGAGGAAATGATAAAATTAGAATGTCATCATTTTGTAATGCCCAATAAATCAATAGATTTAGAAAAAACGTTTATGAAATGGTCTTGCAAAAAAAAATCAAAACTGAATCTGATGAAGCCTCTAGATCTGACTACCAATTTATATAAAATGTGAAGACCAGAGAGGACGTTAAATGATACCACAGGGGATGGTCAACAAAATCCAGACTCTGGGAAAATCGACCTGTTTGTTTTTTCAACAAATAAATTATAAAGGGAAGAAAAAGAACAGAAAATATTAATGATAACAAAATTTATTCAGTTTTGATACCAGTCTATTTTGCACAGTATGTATATGTACAACTTTTTAAACCATTATACAAGCACACAGAGACAAACATGTCCTAGATGCATATGTAAACAAAAAATTGCTTTAAAATTACTAGAAAACTACAATTTTAGAATATCATATTTTTGATTGGGAAATCATAAAACTTAGTGTGAGCCCTCAGACTTGGGAAATAAAGGAAATTGGGAAAGCTTACAACAGTAATCCTCAAATGAGGCACAGCACCCTTTGAGGGAAGTCTAGGATTGCTGGGAACTATATAATTTGCAAAAGCTTGCAAATTACATTAAAAATATAAGTTTATACTTGGAAAATTGAAAAATATTTAATGTATATAATATTATGAAGAGTCAACATTTATTGATTCCTTACCAAATTCCAGGTTCTATGCTGAATATTTTACATATATTATATAACAACCATTGAAAAAAGTATTACTATCCCTATTTCTCAGCAAGAGGAAGTAACTTCCCCAATGCTATATAGCTAGTAACTGGTGGATCCAGTACATGATTCCAGAAATTGTGTGGGTTTTTTTTAACCACTTCACCATTCTGCTTCAAGGAAAGCTGCATCAACTTATCTTGGATTCTAGATATACATGGAAGATATGTGGCTTTTAACCAGGATTTGGTGTAGAGTGTCTGATGGATGAAAAAAAAATCCTTCAGAAGCATTTTGGGAATCTTTTAGGGAAAATGAGATTTTATGCTGATCATATTAGGGCATAGATTTTGGGATGAGGAAACAGTATCTTCAAGCCTAACAGAATACAGAAAATCAATTAAACCAAAAGTTGGTTCTTTAAAAAGATCAACAGAATAAGAACCAATGCCACAGAAACAAAAAATCATAAGAAAATACTATTAACAGTTATATGCCAACAAATTGGACAACCTAGAAAAAAATGTACAAGTTTCTAGAGACGTACAGCCTGCCAAAACTGAGTCAAGAAGAAACAAATAATTTGAATAGACCAATGAGTAAAAGTGAAATAGAATCTGTAATAATAATTTAAAAAAACCTCCCTGCAAACAAAAATCCAGGACTGGATGGCTTCACTGGGGAATTCTACCAAACATACAAAGAAGAACTTATACAATCCTTCTCAAACTCTTCCAAAAGACTGAAGAGGAGGGAACACTATAAAAGTCATTCTATGAAGCCATCATCACCCTCATACCAAAACCAGACAAAGACACCATCAAAAAAGAAAATTACAGGCCAATATCTTTGATGAATATAGATGCAAAAATCCTCAACAAAATATTAGCAAACCGAATCCAACAGCTCATAAAAAGGATCATACACCATGATCAAGTTGGATTCATTCCAGGGTTGCAAGGATGGTTCAATGCAAATTAATCAATGTGATATACCACATCAACAAAAGAAAAGACAAAAACCATATGATCATCTCAATAGATGCAGAAAAAGCATTTGATAAAATTCAACATCGATTCATGATAAAAAGTCTCACCCACAGCCAATACTCAATGGTGAAAAGCTGAAAGCCTTCCCATTAAATTCTGGAACAAGACAAGGATGCCCACTCTCACCACTTCTATTTAACATAGTATTGGAAGTCTTAGCCACAGCAATCAGACGTGAAAAGGAAATAAAAGGTGTCCAAATTAGAAAAAAATAGGTAAAATTATGATTATATGCAGATAACATGATACTCTATATAGAAAACCCTAAAGACTCCACACAAAAACTATTAGAACTAATAAATGAATTCAGCAAGGTAGCAGGATATAAGATTAACACACATAAATCTGTTGCATTTCTTAGCACTAACAATGAAATATCAGAATGAGAAAGTAAAAAAACAATCTTGTTTAAAATCACTTCAAAAAAAAAAATGTAGTAATAAACCTAACCAAGGAGGTGAAAGACCTATACGCTGAGAACTATAAGACACTGATAAAGGAAACTGAAGATGATTCAAAGAAATGGAAAGATATCTCATGCTCTTGGACTGGAATAATTAATATTGTTAAAGTGGCCATATTACCCCAAGCAATCTACAGATTAAATGCAATCCCTATCAAATTACCCATGACATTTTTCACAGAACTAGAACAAATAATCCTAAAATTTACATGGAAGCACAAAAGACTCAGAATTGCCAAAGCAATCCTGTGGGAAAAGAACAAAACTGGAGGCATAGCCCTCCCAGACTTCAAACAATACTACAAAGCTACAGTAATCAAAAGAGTGTGGTACTGGCACAAAAACGGACATATATCTCAGTGGAACAGAATAGAGAGCCCAGAAACAAATCCAGACATCTACAGTCAATTAACCTTCAACAAAGGAGACAAGAGTATACAATGGAGAAAAGACAGTCTCTTTAGCAAGTGGTGCTGGGAAAGCTGGACAGCCTCATGTAAATCAATGAAGTTAGAACACTCCCTCACACCATATACAAAAATAAACTCAAAATGGTTTAAAGACCTAAATATAAGACATGACACCATAAAATTCCTAGAAGAGAACATAGGCAAAACATTCTCTGACATAAATCATAGCAATATTTTCTTAGATCAGTCTCCCAAGGAAAAAGAAATAAAAGCAAAAATAAACAAACAGGACCCAATCAAACTTATAAGCTTTTGCACAGCAAAGGAAACCATAAACAAAATGAAAAGATAACCTCCAGACTGGGAGAAAATATTTGCAAACGATGTGATAAACAAGGGCTTAATTTCCAAAATATACAAACAGCTCATACAACTCAGCATGAAAAAAATCAAACAACCCAATCAAAAAATGGGCAGAAGACATGAATAGACTTTTCTCCAAAGAAGACATACAGATGGCCAACAGGCACATGAAAAGATGCTCAACATCAGTAACTATTAGAGAAATGTAAGTCAAAACTACAATGAGGTATCACCTCACATGGGTCAGAATGACAATCATCAAAAAGTCTACAAATAATAAATGCTGGGGAGGTGTGGAGAAAGAAAACCTTCCTACACTGTTGGTGGTAATGTAAATTGGTGCAGCCACTGTGGAAAACAGTAGGGAGGTTCCTTAAAAAACTAAAAATAGAGCTACCATATGATCCAGCAATCCCACCGCTAGTCGTACATTTAGAAAAGACAAAAACTCTAATCCTAAGAGATACATGAACCCCAATGCTCATAGCAGTACTGTTTACAATGACCAAGACGTGGAAGCAACCCAAATGCCCATCAACAGATGATTGGCTTAAGAAGATGTGGCATATATATATATATATATATATATATATACAATGGAATATTACTTGGGCATAAATGAAATATTGCCATTTGCAGCGACATGAATGGACCTAGAGATTATCATATAGAGTGAAGTAAGTCAGATACAGAAAGATAAATACTATATGATATCACTTATATATGGAATCTAAAAAAAATAATACAAATGAATTTATTTACAAAACAGAAACAGACTCACAGACATAGAAAGCAAACTTATGGTTACCAAAGGAGAAGGGCTGGGGAGAAGGAATAAATTAGGAGTATGAGATTAATACATACACACCACTATATATAAAATAGATAAACAACAAGGATTTACTGTACAACAGAGGGTACTATATTCAATATCTTGTAATAACCTATAATAAAAAGGAATCTGAAAATATATATTACTGAATCACTTTGCTGTACACCTGAAATTAACACAGTACTGTAAATCAACTATACTTCAATTTAAAAAAAAGATCAATAGAATTCACTAATGTCTAGCTAAACCGATCAGAATAAGAGAAAGAGAAAACACAAATTACCAATATCAGAAATGGCATGAGACATCACCACAAATCCTACAGATATTACAAAGATAATGAAGGAATATTGTTACCAACTCTATGCCAATAAATTTGATAACATAAATAAAACAGATTGCTTGGAAGACATGCAATCTGCCAAACTTTACAGAAGAAGAAATAGATAACCTGAGCATCCCTCTGTCTATTAAAGAAATTGAAGCCACAGTCATAAACTTCCCTATAAATAAAACTCTAGACCCAAGTGGTTTCACTGGTTAATTTTACCAAACACTTAAAGAAAGAAGCAATACTGTTTTATACAAACTCCTCCACAAAACAGAAGAGGGGAAAACTCATCATACGAAGCCAGCGTTATCCTGATATCAAATGAGACAAAGATATCACCATCACCAAAAACAACAACAAAAAAGTAAAAACCTACAAAACTACAGAGAAATATGCTTCATGAACAGATGTAAAAATACTTAACAAAATATTATCAAATCAAACGTAGCAATATGAAAGAAGACTAATATGTCATGACCAAGTGGGGTTTATCCCAGGAATGCAAGGCTGTTTCACCATTCACAAATCAATCAATTTAATTCACCATACCAAAGGACTAACAAAGAAAAGCCATACAATCATCTCAGTGCACACAGAAAAAGCATTTCACAAAATTCAACTCCCATTCATAATAAAAACTAGGAATAGAAGGAGAGTTGAAAAGGTCATCTCTAAAAAACAAACAGCTAACATCATACTTAATGATGAATGACCACGTCTCTCCCCATTTCTATTCAATATTGATGGTCGTAGCCAGTGTAATAAGGCAAGAAAAAGAAATAAAGAAGTAAAATTTCTTTACTCGCAGGTGACATAATCAACTATATAAAGAAAATCCCAAGGAACCTATCAAAGTTATAAAACTAATAACTGAGTTTGGCAAGGTCATAAGACACAAGGCCAATATACAAAAATCAACTGCATTTTTACATGTCAGCAATGAACAAATGGAAGCTGAAATTAAAAGGAAATATCAAACACATGATATAGGGATAAATTTAACAAAATATGTTCATTGAAAATCAAAAAACATTGCGCATTGCCTAACCCTAACCCTAACCCTAACCTTAACCCTAACCCTAACCCTAACCCTAACTGAACGCATTGCCTTGTGTTCCTGGGATAAACCCCACTTGGTCATGACATATTAGTCTTCTTTCATATTGCTAGATTTGATTTGATAATATTTTGTTAAGTATTTTTACATCTGTTCATGAAGCATATTTGTCTGCAGTTTTGTAGGTTTTTACTTTTTTGTTGCTGTTGTTGTTAGAAAAATTAAGGAAGAATTTAATAAATGGATAGATATACCATGTTCATGGGTTAGAAGACTCAATATGTCAATATTGAAATGAGATGTCATTATCCCTCAAATGATCTATTGCTTCAACATAATCCCAATCAAAATCCCAGCAGACTTTTCTGCAGAAATTGACAAGTGGTTCCTAAAAGTTGTATGGAAATGTCAAGGACCTGATTCTAAAATATATATGAAAATGCAAAGTTGAAGGATTCACACTATAGTTGACCCTTGAACAACACAAGTTTGAATTGCTCAGGTCCACTTATTTGCAGATATTTTTCTATAGTAAATACTACAGTACTATATGGTCCATGGTTGGCTGAATCTGTGGATACAGAGGAACAGTGGATCTGGAGGGCTGACTATAAGTTATTCATGGATTAACCCCCATATTGTCAACTGTTCTTGATAAAATATAATAAAACATATTATATTTTAATATAACGCTACAGTAATGAAGACAATGTGGTACTGCCATAAGGACAGACATATAGATCAATGGAACAAAACAGAGTCCAGAAATAGATCCACCCTACATAGTAAGTTGACCTTTGACAAAAGTTCTAAGATGATTCAATGGGGAACAAATAGTCTATTCAAAAAATGGCACTGGAAGAACTGGATAGTCATATATGAAAAAAAGAACCTCAATCCTTAAGTCTCACTATATAAAAAAAAATAACTTGAAAAGGATTGGAGACCTAAATATAAGAGCTAGAGCTATAAAACTTCTAGAAGAAAACATAGGAGAAAATCTTTGTGATCTAGGGCTAAGAGAAGATTTCTTAAACAGGACACACCAAAAGCACAAAGTATAAAAGAAAAATTTGATAATTTGAGCTTCATCAAAATTAAAAAATTCTGTCCTTTGAAAGACACTGTTAAGACAATAGGACAAGTCATAGACTGGGAGAGAATATTTGCAAAACAAATGTGCTAAAGGATTTGTACCTAGAATAAAAACAACTCTTACAGCTCAATAATAAGACAATCCACTAAAACTATAAGCAAAACATTTGAACAGACACTTTCCTAGAGACAACATATAAATGGCTAATAAGCACATGAAAAGATATTCAAACTAATTAGTCAGTCATTAAGGAAATGCAATGAATTAGCTCTATAACCCAATTAGAGTGACTAAAAATTTTTAAAAAACTGGAAACTCCAAGTGTTGACAAGGATGCAGAGCAACTGAAACTCTCATATGTTGCTGATGGAAAAATCACAATGGTGAAACAGCCATTTTGGTAAAACAGTTTGGCAGTGTGATGGTTAATTTTAGGTGTCAAACTGGATGGGCCACAGTATCCAGATATTTGGTCAAACATTATTCTCAATGTTTCTGTAAAGATGTTTTCTGGATGAGATTAACACTTAAATCAGTGGACTTGAAGTAAAACAGATCACCCTCCATAACATGGGTGAGCCTCTTCCAACCAGCTGAAGGCCTTAACAGAACAAAAACCAACCTCCCCTGAGCAAGAAAAAATTCCATCAGCAAACTTACTGCCTTTCAACTCAAACTGCAGCTCTTCCCCAGATCTCCAGACTGCTTGCCTATCCTGCAAATTTTAGACTTATTAAGACTCCATAATCACATGAACCAAGTCCTTAAAATAAATCTCTGTCACTCTCTATATATACATATCCTGTTGGTTCTATTTCTCTGGAGAACTCTACTATAGGCAGTTTCTTATCAAATTATGCATATACATACATATGATCCAGCAGTCCCATTCCTAAGGATTTACCCTCCTAAAAAAAAACAAATGTCTACACAAAGACCTTATATTTTGTGAATATTCTTAATAGTTTTATTCATAATAATAGAAAAATGGGAAAAAGCCAAAATGCACATCAAGTGGTAAATGGATAAATGCACATCAAATGATGTGTCTATATGATAGGATAGAAATAAGATGACAAAAAAGGAACTGCTGATCCATGCAACAACATGGATTAATCCCAAATGTATTATGTTAAGTGAAAGAAGTAAAACATAAAAGATTATATGCTGTAATATTTCATTTATATGACATTCTTAAAAATAGCAAAATTATAGGGACAGAAAACAGACTGTAGTTGTCAGGGGCTGAAGGGGAGGGGAGGGGATTGATTACAGGGGTACAAGAAAACTCTTTTAGGTGACATAAATGTTCTGTAGCTTGATTGTGGTGGATGTTACAAAACTGCATACGTTAGTTAAAACTCATCAAACTGTATACTTTACAAAGATGAATTTTATTATACGTGCATTACACCTCAATCTTTATAAAAAGCGTAACAATCGGTTGTGAAGTAAGCATTATGAACACTGAAAATACTTCCATAGGTGCCTGTAATATTTCTTTTTCATTTATTTATTTATTTGTTTATTTGGCTGTGTCGGCTCTTATTGGCAGCATGCGGGATCTGGTTCCCTGACCAGGGATCGAACCAGGGCCCCTTGCATGGGGAGCGTAGAGTCTTAACCACTGGACCACCAGGGAAGTCCTAATATTTCATTTTTTTGAAGCCCATGAGCTCCTTCTGAGGTCTTCCTTCACCAGCCCAGACCCAATGACCTTGCCCTCCTCAATGTCAACAGCCCCTTTTCCATACCTGTCATGTGGCATAGAATGGTGTCTGCGTTAGCAATTATTAGGTTGAAAGAAATAGGAGCTCACTGCGCTTCCCTGGTGGCACAGTGGTTAAGAATCCGCCTTCCAGTGCAGGGGACACAGGTTTGAGCCCTGGTCGGGGAAGATCCCACATGCCGTGGAGCAACTAAGCCCATGTGCCACAACTACTGCACCCGCGTGCCACAACTACTGAGCCCGCGTGCCACAACTACTGAAGCCCACGTGCTACAACTACCGAAGCCCGTGCGCCTAGAGCCCGTGCTCCAAAACAAGAGAAGCCACCACAATGAGAAGCCCACGCACCACAATGAAGAGTAGCCCCCGCTTGCCACAACTAGAGAAATCCCGCACACAGCAATGAAGACCCAACACAGCCAAAAATAAATAAATAAGTAAATTAAAAAAAAAAAAAAATAGGAGCTCACTCAAGCTGGCTTACGTATATGTGAATTTACTAGCAAGGCCATGGATATTTTATGGAATTTGAAAAAAGGAAACACAGCTGACCTCAGGAAGGTATGAGACCAGGAACTGGCATATCTCCTCTCCTCCTCAAGAGCAGGTGGTATCTCATAACTGTTTCTCTCCAGTCATATCTACCTCATGCTTCTTCTCTTTCTTGTTCCAGAAACAGGAGCCAAATGTGGCCAGCCCAACCCTGTCTGGTCTCCTATCACCTCATATAGTTTCATATCCAAATTCTCAGAAGAAAGAAATGAATTGATTCATCTTGAGGACTATTTGGCTAAGGATACAGAGCTCATATCCCAAGCCCCAATGTCCAGTGAACAGGGGCTGGCCTAGGAGACAACTCTCTGGGAAAGGGATCAGCTTTCTGACCTGTGAGGCCCTACCTGAGCTGACACTGACCACCATTTTTCATACCATTGTTCTTTAGCTCCTTGTTATTCCCAAGGACTCCATCATGATCCTGGCCTCAGTGTCTTCGCATTTGTTGTCTCTTTGTCTAAAAGGCTCTTCCCACAGATATTAACAAGGGTGAATCCCTCACTTCATCAGGTCTCTGCTCAAATGGTCAGGTTTTCCCTGGTTGCCATATCTAAAACAGCAAACTCTATGCCATATTCTTTGCCATTACTCTGCTTTATCTGTCCTCAGATCACTGTAAAACACACACGCGCACACACACACACACACACACACACACACCTGTTAATCTATTTTTCTCCATTAGAATGTAAGCTTCATGAGAGTGAGAACTGTTATGTTCCCTGCTGTATCAATAGGACTCTTGGTATCGGGCACAGAGTAAATGTTCCATAAATATGTTTTATAAAGTATTAATTAATTTTTACATACTCATTTTAATTCAGTGACCATCATCACAGTCCATTTATCCCCACTGATAATACCCCACGGGGGGTGGGGTATTTCCTACCATGTCTATGCCCGTATTTTCTACTCTTTCAATGTTGACCTAGTTTTTTTCCATCCCCCCCCTCCGGCCAAATTCTGCTGTTAGTTCTTAATAAGAGGTTCAGGTCAATTCCTCTTTAGCCATTTAATCACATTCTGGCAACTTCAGTTTGGCTTTCCCTATCCATAAGACACAGATGCTCTCACTAGAGAGTTCTATTTCTAGAGGTCTAGCAACCCCGTTCTTTCCAACTTGGCCACATCTTAGATGGGACCTCAACAGTTTAAGCTTCTTTAGACACACCTACAGGACTGGGCACAGTAACTTGTAAACAAAATATGCTTAGCAAGTGCTTGTGGATTGAGAGTTACTGATTGATCATTCAGTACATAGGAACCTAAAATAAAAACCTTTGTTCCAGACAATTTGATAATAGTGAGCACATACTATTGTTGCCCTGTACCGGGGGCTGGAGCCAGAAGAGGTGAACAATACAGAGTCCTTAGACACTGCCAAGGGACAGGCTGTTCACTGCAAGGATTAAAACACCACACAGATAACTAATAAGGTAGATTATAAGAAGGGTACTGAGAGGGAAAAATGTTCTCAAAGTCAAGGAGAGTAGAGGCAAAACAGACTCTGGATGTGTGATGCGGGAGGTATTAGAAAGGAGGTAGCATATAAAAAAACCTTTGAGAATGGAGAAAAGAAATACTTAGCACTGAATTAAAATGCAGATAAACGTTACATGTGAAAAATATGGAGATGTGGCTAAAACAGTACTTAGAGGTAATTTTATAGTTTTTAAATACAATTATCAGGAAACAAGGAAAGTTTTTTTGTGTGTGCGGTATGCGGGCCTCTCACTGTTGTGGCCTCTCCTGCTGCGAAGCACAGGCTCCGGACGCGCAGGCTCAGCGGCCATGGCTCACGGGCCCAGCCGCTCCGCGGCATGTGGGATCTTCCCGGACCGGGGCATGAACCCATGTCCCCTGCATTGGCAGGCGGATTCTCAACCACTGCACCACCAAGGAAGCCCAGGAAAGTTTTAAAATAAATAAGCTAGGCACTCAAATAAAAAAGTCGGGGAAAACCCCCCCAGAGCAAACCCAAATTAACAAAAAGAAGTAAATAATTAAGGTATTATTTTTAAAAAATTGAAAAATAACATTACCAAAAGATAGTTCTTTAAAAAGGTTTGATAAGATAGACATCTGCCAAGACTGCCAAGAAAAAAGAGGGAAGATTCAAATAAAACAGAATATAAAAGGAGAAATTAGTATAGATAAAACTGAGGTTTAGAAATAAAAGAGCAGAGAATGTCTAGAGAGAGGGAGATGGGGGAAGACACTCCAGGAATAGGACACAATGTGAGCAAAGCCTGGGGATGGGCATGTTTGGGAGACCACAAGTAATTGGTTTGAATAGAGGAAGTTGGGGATATCTGTTGAAACTACAAAATAATTGTGGATGGAGAGCCAGGGTCCTAATGGTGAAGCCTCTTAGAAGCCGACTTTATTCTGAGTAGGGCCTGAATAGGGCTCTGGAAATGGAACCCTAGAAAACAACAGCGGGGGAAGAATATATCTGGATTGGAAGGTGACTAGAAGTATGTGTGGGGATGGGACTAGGTTGGTGGGGATGGGAGAGGTGTCAGATGCTGCCAAAGGGTCAAGCCTGAAGTTGCTGGACTGCTTATTAGGAGATGCAAGGTAATCCTCAAGATACAGTGTCAGATGGGGTTTAGACTGCAAAAGAGATATAAAGAAATTGGTTGAGGGGTTGAATAATTACAGCTTATATGTTCTTTACTGTTCCCAAAGCATTTTTCACCTTATTTGTGGCAAGGCAGGTAAGAAAGAATGTAACTTGTCCAAGCCACATGAGCCAAAAGAATTGAAGCCAATTTCTCTAACATGATCAAGACAGAAATTTGGTCAGTTATCTGAAAACATCAGTTAAAGTAAGAACTCATAACAACGTGACTCATGCAAAACATTTTCCTTTCATTCAGCTACCCCTGCCTGAACTTCATTCTGTGTTTGGGGAGTTCATCATTATGAGTCCAAGTTAGGCAAGAAACATGAGAAAAAAAACTAGATACCTGCTTGCCCAGTTTCTCTTGCAGCTCAAGGAAAGGCATATGAACTGGACTCTGCCAGCCAGGCAAACCTGTACAGAGGTAGACTCAGGAGCTCGAGATGTGAAAGGGGAAGAGGGGAGCTCGCTTTCTCTTCAGTGGTGGCAGAAGAGGTCATGGCCACTTGGCTGAGTACCTGACACAGAGATAGCTTCAATGATCGTGGGACCAGTCATTGTGATAAAGTTAAGGTCCTGGGTGATCATTTTCTAATACACCTGGAACTAGCGTAGTGTTGTAGGTCAATTACACTTCAATTAAAAAAAAAAAAAAAGCAAAGACCAAAAAAAAAAAAAAAAGTTAAGGTCCTGGCAATGAAGTCATGTGTCATGAAGAGCTCAGAAGAGGTGGCATTTTTCTTGTCAGACCAGTTTGGAGGCTTGATATTGGGTGCTGTTCAGGAAGCTCAACCTTCATCCCAGGCCTCCAGGTCTCTGAACAATTCTGCGAGCTACCCAGTAACTTTCCTGCTTGGTCAGCCAGTCACTTTCTATTACTTGCGTCTAAGAACCCTGACTGATACACACTAATACCATAAATGTCACATATGTTACTCTAAATCCTACATGCGTATATTCATTCACTAATCTTACAACCAGTTGAAATCAAGTCCTCCAGCATATAAACAAGCTGAAAATAGGAAAAGCTTTAGTTTGATAAGCTCCTAGGCATCATTTTCTAGATTTATTAAAATTTATGATATTGTTAAGTGAAAAGCGGCGGACATAAAATAGCACACATGCTGTATTTTTGTTACACCATAATGTTAACAGTCACTACTTTGGGCTAGTGAGATGAAGAGTGATATTGATTTCCTTCATTTTGCTTATACACAGTTTATACGTTTTCTACCTTGCCTGTGTAACTCTCATATGATAAACAGTCATTTTAGAAGATATAGAAACATGTCTGATATTTTCTGCAGGTATGCTGATCATTACTTTCTCCATCTTAGGAGCAACTTCCTTCCCATGGTCTCATGTTCCCACGAGGGATATTGAGGAGTAACCCTCCCCAACTCTCAGCCACACCCCACTCCTAAACATTCATCCCTCCTCACAAGAGGGGGTGTGTCCCGTGGGACGTGGGAGAGCTGGGAGGAAGCCCTGAGCGTGCCCAGTTTCAACCTTTCCTCTCTCTCACCTCTGCCTGCCCACAGATGAGCTTACCAGCATGCGCTGACCCTGCTGTGGCAGGGCGGACAGTGTGAGTGAGATGGATTTCAGATAGTCCTTGGCGGCTGCAGACCTAAGGCACAGCTTCCAGCTGGCTTTATCAGTAACAGAGCTCCATTTGTCTCCTGCCTGATTTTCTCTCACTGGTTCCAGAGTTGGGAGGGGAATTGAGGGATGTGATCAAGTGGTCCCAGACACACCCAGGCACCCAGGGACCTGTGATTAACACTATTTCTGTAGGCTTCTCAGTGCCCTCCATGCCTAAGTCCCAGGACACAGGGGAACACAGGGTGGTGGACAGCTCCTCTAATCCCCTGTAACTAGGAAGACAGGCAGCCCCTGATGCACTGCCAGTCCAGCCTGCAGCCTCTCTCCCACTGCTTCGTTGGGAGATGTATCATTACTTAATATTCAGAAACCGCCCTCCCCCAAATAGGGCTCAATGCCTTAGTTACAGCAGTGTATAACCTGTGCCATCAAATAAAGTATCCGAGGCCAGGCCCTGAGGTTTCATTAGCAGCAAGACACTTTAATGGGATTACAGCTCTTTTTGTTCAGAAAGCAGGCACCGTTGAAGCCTAGAAAGCTTATCTATTGATCTTAACCTTTTTGTTCACAAAGTATAAGAAAAAGAAGCAAATCATGGAATCTCAAATCTACAGTTCTACCCTGGCTATTTTACTATTCTTCGCTTCCCTCAGATAAAGTATCTAAGTTTCATAAATCATTACTCTTAACATCAAGCCATAAAAAACACACCCATCTTCCCGAGAGTTTATCAGTATTTTGCAAAGTAGCTAGATACGGCAAGTGCTTTAAAAAACCACAGTAAAGGAGCCAGCCAAATTCCAAATATTACATGTAATCTCTATCTGACAGCTTTCAGGGTAGACAATAACTTCTTTCTCAGGTTTCCTGACAATATTTTTCTCAAATTTATTCTTAAGTTATAACTCAAGGTCATGAAAGCAACAGTTTAAGATATGCATGTCATTAAACAGAAAAGCAAACCTCAAAATAACCAAGCTTTAAAAGTTGCTTCTTTAATGCACCAGAATGTATGCTATTAAAATATTAAGACTCAAGCACATAAAAATACACAAAAATGAAACAATAATATTGAGTATCTAAAAATCTTTAGGTAAAATGTTTCTAACAGCATTGTTTTCTAGGAAATCAAGCTAAAGGTGCCAAATGACCAGTGAAGCTCGTGATAAGTCCTTTTTAATAAAGAGTGCAGACTATTGAGCAGGGTTTTGGTGCTGGCCTCTCTGGGAGTAGGAACAGGGGGGTGACCAAGGCAGGGCTTGAAGGCTGAGCCACACTGCTGGCCCCAGCATGGGCCTGAATCCTGCACCAGCCCTCTGACTCTGGGTCAGGGCTCAAAGGCACTCGGATGTCCTTGTTTACGGTGTCTAGACAGGTGAAGGGCTAGTCACCTGCCTGGAAGAGCAGGGCATGGGTAAAAGTCCTCTATGCTGGCTTCCCACAGTCCGGCTGCTAGACCCTTGGCCTCACCATTTCTCACCGAGTGATGCCCTTGAGGCAAATCTAAAGGGAGGTGAGAACAAAGTTAGGAACAAAACTATACCAGAGTCTGGGTCAGAAAACATAAATGGGTTTAACTTCACAACAAAGTTACAAGGAGCATTTGAATAAGTGGCTCTAATACACCTAAAGCCCAGGACATGGAAGTAATTTTTCCAATTAATCAGTAGTTGATACTATAAACTTTACTATTAGCAAGTTTACATGTAAACATGTTTATAAACATTTTACACAAACCATGCACTTATTTTAAAGACGAACTGATCAAATACTTAACAAATTTTCAGTTGAAGAGCCATTGAAGAGCTTGGACCACTGGTGCTATGATAGAGCTCTAATGGTTTTAGGACTCCAGATGCAGTCAGTTCAGAGCAGGTCTGAAGGATTGAGAAAGGGCAGTTCAACTAGGCTAACTCCTGGTTCTTTGCTCTAGCCCTCAACCACGCTCTTTTCACAATAGCACTTGATCTAACCAAACTCAAGGCATCCGTATGGATTAGAACCTCATTTCTAAAGCTATGATGCTTGATTAGCATAATCTCTAGTCCGGACCTACCCTTAGGTTCTAGACGCCTATATCCAAGCACCCACCTTTCGCCCCTCCTTGTAGACTTCACAGACACCTTACAGTCAGTGTCTTCTCCACTCCCTGCCCACCCTCCCAATGAGTCACCTTCCATTTTCCGTCTCTTATTTCAGTGACTGGAGACCCCATGCCTCCAGCAGAACAAAAAACCTGGGCGTCAGCCGTGATGCCCCTTATTTCCTCGCCTCCTAAACCCAATCCATCCCCAGGTCTTGATGACATTACCTGCTAAATATCTCTTCAGTCTGTCCATCTCCCAGCTCTTCTACCAGCATTTTCCAAACCATCACCTCCCCCTTGGAGCTCTATGATGGGCTCTAATGGGAATCACCTTCCCCTTTGCAAAATGTTTACAAATGTGCTTTCCATTTTGCCGTCTTTCCAATCTACTGTCTCAGAAAAGCACAAATCTGACCGTGTCTTTCCTTTGTTTGAAGCATTTAAACGGCTCCTTTTTGTCCTCAGTATCCAGCCAGCTGCCCCCACTGTCCCCTCCAGAAACCCCTTTCCCCTCCCAGGGCCTTGGTGCACCCTCTCCCTTCCGCTGGGGTTATTTCCTCTACCTCATCTCAGTCACTTCCCCACACAGAGAAGCCCTTCCTGAGGGACCCCGGCAGGGTTGGCTCCCTGTCACACGTAAGCACCCTCACCTTTCCTTCACAGCACTTATCAGGTGTAATAACAGCAGTGACATTTCTGTGGTTAGTGTGAGTACCTGTCTCCTGGGCTCAACTCTAAATTAGTTCCCTGAGGGGAGGGGCTTCAGGGGCTCTGCACCCATCAACCCCCTGGGCCTCACACAGGGTTGGCACATTGTCCATGAGTAGCAAACACGTGTAGAATGAATGTGTTGGAGGGTGAACACTGAGAAAGGAGTTAGTGCTCAGATCACGGTGGTTAAGGCCCCTCTCACCGAGGATCATTCTCCTGCCATAAAGAGCCGGTTATACAGAAGCCGGTCTTTCAGGGCCTCAGAGGGTCTGTAGGAACATCCAGGCTCTCCCCTTAACAGATTTTCCCAATATAACCTCATGGCTTAAAAAGGGGGAGAGAGGTATTCTTTTTTTTTTTTTTTTAAATTTTTATTGGAGTATAGTTGATTTACAATGTTGTGTCAGTGTCAGGTGTACAGCAAATTGAATGTTATACATATGTTCACTCTCTTTTAGATTCTTTTCCCATATAGGCCATTACAGAGTATTGAGTAGAGTTCCCTGGGCTATACAGTAGGTACTCATTAGTTATCTATTTTATATGTGGTAGTGTATATATGTTAATCCCAATCTCCCAATTTATCCTCCCCCCTTACCCCCCTGGTAACCATAGGTTTGTTTTCTACATCTGTAACACTATTTCTGTTGGTATTCTTTTAATGTGATTTTTTTAAGGCAGTGAGAGCAGGTTGGCATTCTTTAGGCATCTGATTAACAGAATCTGTTAAGTAACAATAAAGATTTTAACTGCTACAGCTTTAATCTAAACTGAGAAAATGTCTAAGAATTGAAAAAGCAGGAATGCTCTTTCCCTAAGCCCTCTCTCCCATGAGTAAACAGAAAGATGAAAGAATGAGTTAAAAGGCAGTGTTGTATAGTGGTTATATGTGTACATACTCTGAATCCTGGCTACTTGCTGGCTGTGTGATCTTGGGCAAGTCACTTGAACTCTCTGTACTTCTGTGTCCTCATCTATAAAATGAGGTATATAATAATAGCAGACTTTATAGTGTTGTTGTGAGAATTAAATGAGTTAATGCATATTAAGTGCTTTGAGCAGTATCTTATGTTATTCAACAGTGTCTTATGTGACAATATGTAAATGTTTTCCCTTTTATTACTACTAGGTGTTTTTTAAAGCTGCTTTATGGTGTTCTAGCGAAAACGAATATAATTTGGTTTGAATGGGGCTCAATTAATGTTTAAAACTAAGATGTTAAAAATTATAGTATGCACTGGCTTGTTTTGCTGTGCATAAAACTATTTTTAATGAAAATATTCTGAATGCATAAACTTGTTGATTCAGATAAAGCAAACAAAATGTGTTAGTGGATGGTTGCTGACTTCTTAACAGAGTGTGACAAAAACATTCCTCAAATATGTATGAATAACTTGCTTGGTATCACAAGCATATGCCTCATTTACCTTTGATATATAAAGTAACAAAATCTCATTCCGTTAACGGAGTTGGACAATAAAAGTAATCAGAAAAAAAATCAACAAAACACATCTCTGTCTTAAAGCAGAACATGTATACCTACATCTATCCTTGAGTTATGAAGAGGATATGTTAAGACATCAAACAGAAAGGTATTTACAAAAACAAATTATTAAAATGTTTCCAACTAGACACACCAATCCTTATGATCAAGGAATTCCACTCCTAAATACATATCCAAGAAACAGGAAAAAAGACAGAAAGACATATACAAGAACGTTCATAGCAGCTTTGTTCATATAGCCAAAAACTGCAAATAACTCAGATGTCCACCAGCAGAACAGATGAACAAATCATTGTGTATTTATACAACTGAACACTATACAGCAATGAGAAGAATGAACCATTGATGCCTGTAATAACATGCATGTAGCTCATAGATATTATGCCAAGTAAAAGAATCTGCATGAAAAATAAGTACATATGTGATTCTTTTTATATGAAGTTCAAGAATCATCAAACCTGATAAATGATGATAGAAGTCACAACAGTGCTTACCTCCGAGGAGGGGGGAACAGGTAGAGGTTGGGGGAATCGATGGGGTGCTGGCAATGTTCTACACCCTGATTTGGGTGGTGGTTACACAGGTTTATACACATGGAAAATTCCTCAAACTGTACACTAAAGATGTACATACTTTTTGTACTTTACTGTACGTGTTTTACTCCTATTATAAAAAAAAAATCTTCCCAACTAGTAATTTAAATCATGACCAATTGTACTCTGATTGAACAAAACTGACTGCCACGTGAGTACTTCATGTGTTGTTGCAGAGTTGGCAGAGAACTCTTCCCACATACACACCAAACCAAGTGTTATGGACTGAATTGTGTGCCCCCTGCCCCGACACATTGAAGCCTCAACCCCCAGTGTGACTGTATTTGGAGAGAGGGCCATTAAAGGGGTAAAGTTAAATGAGGTCATGAGGTTGGGGCCCTAATCCAACACGGCTGGTGTCCTTTTAAGAAAAGGAAGAGACATCAAGTATGTGCACACATGAGAAAAGGACCATGTAAAGACACAGAGACTAGGTGGCTGTCTGCAAGCCGAGGAAAAAGGCCTGCCAACACCTTGATCTTGGACTTCCAGCCTCCAGAACGGTGAGACAGTTGATTTCTGTTGGACAAGCTGCTCAGCCTGTGGTAGTCTGTTATGGCAGCCCTAGCAGACTAACACACCAAGCAAAGAGGCTTCAAGAAAAACTCCGGGAGCTTGACATTGGCCCTCTGGAGTTTGGGGACCCAGGTGTTGTTATCTGACTCTGGCTACGAGAAATCAAAAAGCTAGTCAGGGGCTTTCCTGGTGGCACAGTGGTAGAGAGTCCGCCTGCCGATGCAGGGGACACGGGTTCGTGCCCCAGTCTGGGAGGATCCCACGTGCCGCGGAGCGCCTGGGCCCGTGAGCCATGGCCGCTGAGCCTGCACATCTGGAGACTGTGTTCCGCAATGGGAGAGGCCACAACAGTGAGAGGCCCGCGTACGGCAAAAAAAAAAAAAAAAAAAAAAAGCTAGTCAGAACCGGCAGGGCAAAGGGAGAAGGGGCTGTGTTTGCAGCAAAAGGCACTTGTACTGCCAGTGGAACAGCGACATGTGTTTCCTGTGGGCTCCACAGAAGCAGCCTGCTTGAGCTGGAGGAGGTGAAGCTGAACGCTCTACGTGTTTAACACCACTACACGCCTACCAGCACTGCTAGAGCTAAATGAATGGTGTGAAACCAGGTGCTGACAAGGACGGGGTCTAACCGCAGCTCTCATAGGCCACTGTTGGCGCAGTAAATGGGTCCAACCACTTTGGAAAACCTCTGGGGGACAGCTCAAAACCTAAATGTACACCCGTTCTATGACTCAGCCATTCCACTCCTATAGAAATGAGTGCTTATGTGCGCCAAAATAAACATTCAAGGATGTTCACAGTGAGACAACCCAAGTGTCCTTCAACAGAAGAATGGAAAATAAACTCAGTATATTCACACAATGGATTACCAAACAGCAATAAAAAGGAATGAACTACTGATACATACGACAACATAGATGAATCTTGAAAACAGTATTGAACAAAAAAGTCAGACACAAAAGGTTACATACTCTATGATTCCACGTATATGAAGTTAAAAATGGGCAAAATGCTCTATGGTGATAGAGGTCAAATTAGTGGTTACCTTTGGGGTGCTGGTTGATATTAACTGGGAAGGGCCAAGAGGGAGCCTGGGGGGCGAGTGGGAGGGTTAGGATGTGTTTTGTATCTCATCTAAGTGCTAGTTACATGGGTTTTAAGATACATGAAAATTCAACAGACTATACACTTGAGATTTCTATACTGTGTTCAGGTTACCGTGCAATTTTTAAAAGTCAGGAATGAGGCAGGAGTTTGGAATTTTATTATTACACTTGACTATATTATGTGATCAGTAGACTGGATTTAACTTTTCACCACTCAAGAGAGGGAAATCTAAAGGACCTGTCCAAGGCTGGATTCCAAAAGGGAAGAGAAAACAAGTCTGTTAAGTGGACCTGAAGGAGACATGTAAGGAGAACGGGAGAGGGTGGCTCTGTGCACCCTATGGAACCTAACCCGTGTTCCATAAACCTATTCTACACAGAGGGCAGTTTCTTTAATTCAAGATTCCCTAAATAACAAGACAGTGCTTTGGAGCCTGTCAAAGTTATTAGTACTTAGGTTTCTGTTTACTAGTTAACGGCCAAGATGAACTCTGATGTGATAACATGGGAACCAGGGTTCATGCTGACATCTGCAGTTTACCACGTCTGGTGGTACTATACAAAAATACTGGAGAAGACAGAAGTCCTCTTGCTTAGCCCAAAGATAGCAACAACAACCACTGACTCACAGTGCCCAGCTAATGATTGTAACAGATTGTAACTATTCCTTTTGGCTAATATACCACTTTGCTAGGTGACACTAAGATTGGCTAATTCCCAACTATTAGTGTACTTCCACGGAATTGCAGGAATATAAATGTTTAAGCATATATATGTACATATGTAGATGTATGTATATATATATTCAGATATATTTTTCAGTCCACAATTCTACTTTAGCTTTTATTTTGAGTGGCTCCTGGTTAAAGGTGACAACTTGACTGTGTACATTTTTATCCTTGTCCTCTCAAGATCCCACTTAAATGAGTATAAAGGCAGAGATAAGCCATAAAGCCACAAAGAGAATAGGAGAGAGAATATCTACAAACGAGATTTTAACACATTTCTCTGGAAGTGACTAGACTGTAGAACCCCAGGGATACAGGCCTGGCAAAGGATGGAGGTACAGAAGGCTATGGAAACAGGCGATTCACTGTAACCAGCTGGATCCCAGCCCTCTGCTCGATGTGACACACACATATCACCAGAAGCCAGCAGCCACTTCTCAGGAAAAAGACTGGCATTTGGGGATTCCCAGGGAAGCAGCTGAATTGGCTCCCTGGCCGACCACTCCAAGGAGAAGCCACTGGTCTGGTGGTGGACAATGTTGGTGTCACATCCAAATCCCCACCCAGTCCACAGCTAGCACCTATGACTCTTCTGGGGAGGGCTGCACTAGCTTTGCTTTTTCAAACAGAGAACCAGAAATATCTGAGAATGTACGTCCCCCTCCCCACCGTACCCCCTCACGCCCAGGGCCTCTACCCAATGACTGACAGGTATGGAGTCTGTACTGCCAACCCTACTGACTCTAGTGGGGACAGTCCTGAGGCCACATCATACCAGAGCTTCCCCACCCTCATGCCTTTGAGATCATACCCTGTTTGACTGCCTCTCCCCTCCCTTCCCAGTCTCCTCTGGGAGCATCTCTTTAATAAAGCAGTGCCTGCACACACCAGCCCTCTTTTCAGTGTCTGCTCTGGGGAGCCCAACCTAAGACCTTTACAAACCCTGCCAACTAATACAGATGCCTGGCCATCTTTGGTGTCACAGCCTTAATATGAATGGACAATCCATGATGACCAGACATTAGCTGAAAACCTCTGGCATGAAAGGGAGCCATCCAAATAAGCCATGAGATGTAAAAGAGCCCACTGTAATTCCCCAAGTGGAAGAAAGAAGGAGGAGGGGGCTGTAAGAAAGGAAAAAATTTACTCAGTACAAGAAGAAAAGGTAAGATTCACGGTGCAGATAACATAATAAACAAAACCTTAATTATCCACCTTCATAAGCACAGTCTCTACTTCATCAAGGGGAGCCTCATGCCACACAAGAAACCGCAGACAGATGGGTAATTACCACGCCCCCACCTTGCAGTTCTCAGGTAAGCCTGCCCCCCTCCCTCACCCCCTCTGCCTCTATCCACCTAGAGTAATTCTGAAAACAGTCTTTTCACTGCCAGTAAGTGGTATGTTGTGTCTCACCGGGAGCAGCTCAAGACATAATAGGGAATAAAATCCTGAGCGCCTCAGGCTCCATTCTTCCCCAAGCAGGCTTTGAATACCTCACACGACTTAAATGTAATATGCACTTCTAACACTGGATTAACATTCTGTCTTCAAGGCTAGACAGCAGCTACCAGAGCAGTAACAATTTACGCCAAGTCGAAAGCACACTTGATAATTTCTTTTACACCAGCCATGGATCTTTCTCCAGGTTAATATGTTTTGGCAGACTAAAAAAGGTAAGTGCTTATTTGAAAGCTGACCTAACTGTTTTTATCCTTAACAAATTTTAATAAGGGGCATAGACTATTAATGATGTTGGTTCCAATTTTCTAGCATATTCCTTCCCCCTCCTTAAATACACACACACGTACACGCACATATATTTAATTTCCTCATGACAGAACACAGAGTAATATCTTCATCACAGACTATTTGGAAAAATAACACACATGCATGCTGTAATTCCACCATCCAGTTTCTGTCCATCTTATTTTGAGAAGAAAATTTTAGATTTATGTATTTCCTAATACTGCCACTCCCGAGCCTATATACCTACTAAGAAATAAAACGGGAGTTGTGTTCAAGGCTTTGCTCTTAAGAGATGTGACTCCTTGATACCTGTTGAGAAAATACAGATGAAAAGATAAAGTACATTCTATCATTCTATCTTTATGTATAGCCAAATGCAGAGTTCTGGGCCCTGAGTTAAATTTTTGGGAAAGCACAGCAAAAAGCAGGGCTGCTGGCAGCTGAGGCACAAAAGCACGTCAGCCTCCAGAGCTCCTACAGCGACAGAAAGCCCCAGGGACCAAAGCTAAACGTTTGGCCACTTCGGTTATTCTCTAATAAGCCCTTTTTATGCTGAAATGTTGGTTTTGTTTTGTCTGTTTGCTTTCCCCTTCTTTCTTCCCTGACATTCTTTTCCTTTTTTGGTTAATAGCAGGGGGGAAAGCCATGATTCTTAAAGCCCTTAAATTTAATTACAAAATGTTAACTTAATCATTCCCAAAGGTTTACTAGAAAATAGACAGAATTCCTTTTAAAGATGGAAAAATAAGATACATAGAAAAGTAGCAGATTTTCTTATCATATAAATCATGTATTCAACAAATATGTATTCAGCATATACTATATATGTGTGTATATGTGTGCAGAGTATCTACGTGCTATTAGCCTTCCCAGTGCTAAAGGAGATGAAAAAATGTCAGTGGTGGGTGTATATTTTGGAAGGACAAGAGAGGGATGGAATAGAGTGAGCACGCATTGCTGCAGTCCAAAGTGAACTGGAGTTGCTCACTAACAAGTGGTACAAAGTGCTGTGAACATGTACACCAGGAGTCAGCAAGCTAAGTTCCATGCAACATATCTGGCCCAGTGCCTGGGAGTTGGGAGTGGTTTTACATTTTTAGATGGCTGGAAAAAAATCAAGGGAGGAATCAAAATTTTATGACAAGTGAAAGTGACACGAAATTCAAATTTCAGCATCCAGAAATAAAGTTTTATTGGAGCACCGCCCTGCTCATTGCTTTACACATTGCCCACCACTGAATTTGCACCACAACAGCAGAGCTGAGAAGTTGTGACAGAGACCGCGTGTGGCCCCTCGGAACCTATTTACTATCTGGCCATATGCAGAAACAGTTTGCCAACCCCTAGCCTAGAGGAGGGAGATGTCACTTCTGCCCAAGCTCATTATGAGGGAAGTGACACATCTACCTTACTTTCCTATAGCCCTTGATAGCCCATGTGACCCTCCCAGTGGCCCTTTGGGGGACGAGAAGGGAAGGGCAGGTTTCATCATTCCCCACTTTTACCACTGGGGAAGCTGAGGCTCAGCCCAATCTAGAGACTTGTTCAATGTTGGTAGCTAATCAGTGGCAGTACCACATTACATCTGTCTTGAGCCTTTCTACCCCAGGGTGCAGAGATTGGAGAGATGCTGGTGCAACAGCTATGCATACACAGACATCCCAGATGGGACAAGGGCACCATAAACAAGGGAGTCCAGCTGGGCAGCTGGTGTGGAGGGCTTCCGCTGGGCCCTAGGACAAAGGAGACAGGAGCTGTTAGGGCCTGCTCCCATCCCTGGACCCGAGGTGAGTCTCTCTGGCCCTGCCCTTTAGTCACTGAGAGAACCTCTGAGAGACTCAAGTCGTATCGGTAACGTAAGTCCTCTCCTGATACAGTTATGAAGAGTAAGTGAGGTCAGTATGAGAAGCAAATGAGTTAACTGTGTATGTATAGTGCTTAGCACAACATCTGGCACTTCATAGCTATGATGTTAACCTGCTTTCATTCACTGGACGGGGAGCCTACTGGGCTTTGAAAACAGGAATTGACATGTCCTTCCACTAGACAACAGGAGAGCCATAAAGAGTGCAATCACACCTGAACATCAGACTACGTTAGACTGTCATACCACCGAACACTATGGAAACATTCCACCTGTGGAACAAATTCTAGCTCCTTTAGGAGAAAAAAACCCTCCTAGGTATTAGCTCAGGAAAAAAAGACTCTTGTACTTTCAAGCTATTTGGAAGAGAAGTGGGTGTAAAAACTAGTTTTACATCTAGGAAGAAATGTTAGGTTGAAATTGAGAATTAAGTAATTGAACCGAACATCTAGAACTCCTGGGGTTTGGGGGCAGTGGTCTGAGAAAGAGACAGGAAGGGAGAAGGGCAGGAAAGAACCATGAGGAGAGATTGACCAGACCCATGAGTGATGATCAGTCCAGCAATGCAGTTGGGACCCAGGGCCCGAGCATGGTTCATACAGCCCAGGAAAGCCGCTAGATTTAAGAACCAATCCATTCATCTTGTTCCACTTTCCACACTAATATTTCTTCTTTGGGAAATAAAACATCTACTCAAAAATAAATTTCCCTTTAGTATTACTGTAACCTCCTACACTCATACTACCAAATATCCAAATATGCTAATAATTTGAAACAAATTTTAAAAACTCTCTGATGTGAAATTATTTCATAGTATAAGGAAATAAGCACTCTTCTGATGGATGTAATACAACAGAACACTGTTTCTTAAACCGCTTGTCAGGACCCATTAGAGCTGAAATCAGTTTACTGGGTTGACAACCATATAGAATAGAAGAGAAAATATCCAAGTGCATTACACATAATAAAGGACAAGTATTGTTAGGTGAATCTTTTGTTTCAGCTATATGTTTGTGTATGTGTATGTTTACACACACTCATCTATGTTGCTAGGCTATGATGTAAATGGTATTCTCACTAGAGATCGTGGTCAAACAAGTTTAAAGGCACGGAAATAGAGTGTGATCCATGTAGGTAAATCCAGTATAAAAATCCTAATTCATTGAATAGCCACATGAGAGGGTAATTATTATTCGTGATAAGTGGAATTTCTTTAAATGATAAGCTCTCCCTTTGCATTTAAGATACGCTACAATTTACAGGATAAAGGATTTATGCACACCTTGTCACGTATACCTCTTCTCTAAAATAAAGTGTATCTGTCAATTAATACAGAATTGATCTTGAGATACAAAATTTATCAAAAGTCAGCAAGATAAATGGTTACATTGTTCAGAATGATGGCTGATAACCTGTTTCATGAAACAAAATCACTGAAGTATTTTTCACACTAATTAATCCACCGTGGAGCAGAAGAGGAGGCTGGAGAGCAAAGAGTGGGCAGGGATGGCTCTTACCACCACTATACTTGAACAACCCCCATGATTACTTGGTGTATACAAAATAAGATGAGATTCCTAGTCCCCCCAAAATTAGATTTCGGAAAAGAGAAAGTCACCTTGTATTTAACTCCATATGAAGTCTCCCATCCTAAGAGGCATTCCCTCAATCACTCTCTTCTGAATGCCAAAAAGCAAAAAGCCTGTTATCTCCCAGATAACAGGAACTGAAATCAAGCAATTCATTAATCCTGGAGGTGACGGCAACTGATTTTAAAGGGAGAAACCATGTCAAAAACATTTACCTGGTAAGACTGAAGATTTTATAAAAAAGAGATGTATGTTTCAGAGGTTACTTGAGAACTACTTGGAGAAGATAGCCAGAAACAACTGCAATCAATACTAGATAGGGATGCTTACGGAGGTCATAGGATTGAAATAGAATAGATGACTGAATGAATGAAGGGGGCCAAGATTTTAACACCAATTTAAGAATATACTCCTTCACAACTGCCTGTATTGGATGTCCTACGAGCCATGCAGAAGTGCTGGGTTGTGGAGAGTAGGAATATACGCCTATAGAAAGAAAGGAAAAAAATAATTGTTCTTACACAATGTGAATGGGCACACGGGGCTTAGAATTAAGTGTACAGGGGCAACATAATACGGAAATTCAAGAAGTACTACATTTCAAATGAGTTAGATAGAAATGAATATGCCGAAAGTGGCCTAATGATGAAAAAGACTCTGAAGTCAAAGCATTTGAAGAAATGATTTTGTGAAGTGCAAAAGTAGAAGAATGTCATGTTTTTATTTTATTTTATTTATTTATTTTTGGCTGCGTTGGGTCTTCGTTGCTGTGCACAGGCTTTCTCTAGTTGTGACGAGCGGGGGCTACTCTTCGTTGCGGTGCATGGGTTTTTCATTGTAGTGGCTTCTCTTGTTGTGGAGCATGGGCTCTAGGAGTGTGGGCTTCAGTAGTTGTGGCATGTGGGCTCAGTAGTTGTGGCTCTCAGGCTCTAGAGAGCAGGCTCAGTAGTCGTGGCACATGGGCTTAGTTGCTCCACGGCATGTGGGATCTTCCTGGACCTGGGCTTGAACCCATGTACCCTGCATTGGCAGGCAGATTCTTAACCACTGTGCCATCAGGGAAGCCCCAAAGAATGTCATATTTTTAAATTACTAATTTTATATAATGTGAGTTAAAATATATGCAAGTAGATTAATAAATGTAAGTAGATATTTCATCCTTTATTTACATCCCTAACACATGCTTATTCAAGTTGATGTAAAGCCATTTAAAAAACCACCTCGTTGGAAAATTGGGGACCACCTCATAATCAAGGGTACCTTATACATGGACATATGTGGTAATCTCCATCCCAGATAATTGAGGATTGTCAATAGTTGGCTTGTGAGTGAAGCTGAAGAGTAGGAAGCTGTTACAATACATTAAAATCCCTAAAATAAAGTACCAGTAGCTGCTATCAAACAAATTCTTATCTGTTAAATATTCCCTATGATATCCCTGTGCCATGTGCAGCAGAGGCTGTTGCTGTGCTGTCCCCTCAGCCCACCTGGGAGTTCACCTGTAGCTCTGACAGACAGTTCCCCTGCACACTGACAGCTTCCCGCCTCTAGCCCACTTTTACTCTCTGCTTAGCTACCCAACGGCTTTCTCTGGTGCCTCCAAAGGTTGCTCAGGCTAATACTGGCAGCACTAAAGTGCTGGGAACTTAATGCCCCCAGTATTAAATTGTGGATAAAATCCCAGTCTCCCCACTGCTTGGTGGACAATCATAAAGAACAGAGCCTCCATTGCCCACAGTGTTAATCTGCTCACTAATCTGCCTCTTTTCTTACTGGTTTTCCTTCCTTCCCTGTCTCATTTTCTCCATTCTTTCATGTGTGCTTCTTGGGATCACCTCCCAAAGAGACTACTTGTACCCAAGTCCTCGTCTCAGGCCCTGCATGCATAAACTACTTAGCATGATGTGGTGATTTTGTGTCCTCTTTGAAAAACAGGTATCTGCAGGAATCAAAGTAAAAGAGCTTTACCCTCATTCTTTACAACTGAATAGATCTTTGGAAATATCTCATCCATTCCTTTCAATAAATATTTGATGATCTCTTACTAATGCAAAGAGTTTTTCTGTGGGTTGCAGGGTATGCCCAGATGAACAAAATATAGTTCTAGTTTCAAAGACCTTAGACTTGAGAATGAGACATGAAAGATGGAAGAAGGAACCCTATCACTGAAGAAGATTCAGGCCACAGAAAAGTGATGTGCAGTTCCAAGAGAGGGACTACTTCCAGCTGACTAGTATTTCATCACTACTCAGACACAGCCACTCTTCAAATTTTCTAACTCAAACATGTGATTGAGGACATCTATCTTTTTATAAACTCAGCACTGACTCACCCACAGGTCAGCCCAAACATGGTACGTGTGATACAGCCTTACAGGCAACTGATTCAATACCTGAAGGCAAGGCATCACATTGCAGGGTCCCTAAGTGACCGCTCCAGGTATCATGTGTGACGCTACGTGGCCAGGCGAAGCAAGGAAACCAACCAGTGAGGCTTCCTTGATCATGCCAAGCATGTTCCCATCTCAGGCCCTTTGCTCTTGACATTCTCTGCCTGGAAGGCCCTGCCCTCAAATACCTGCATGGCTCACTCTTTCAGCTCTTTAAGCTCTCTCTGCTCAAGGCCTTTCCTGATCACTCCATACAAAATAACAGCAACCCCTACATCACCACACTCTATTCATTCCTTGCTTTCTTCTTCATAGCATGCACCGCCACCTGACATATTATATATGTGCTTATTTATGTTTTAATCTCCTTCCTCTAAAAGGTCGGCGATGGTAGGGACTTTCTCCCCCCTGCTGTATCCCTTGCACCAAGAATAGTGAATGGAAGAGAGACGGTGCTCAGTGAACATTTGTTGAAGGAATGAATAAATGATTTCATCATTAGAACCTGAAAGTCATCACTCACCACAGTCGAATTTCTATATACTTGTCTGGAATCATGACATGACCCTATAACTCAAGGGTCTAAAGGGTACAAAATTATTTTGTGAAAAAAACTTTTGTAAAGCTTCAATGTGTATAGCTGGTGTGAATAAATAAAAGTTTTAATTTTGTCAGAAACTTGAACAGGCCATGGAATGCGACTCATTCAATGTCCACAGTGTAAAGAGGAAAGAAATCCTGAAATTTTAGATCTTAGATACTGTACCTACTTTACTAAAAAAATAACTTATTCATGCAAAAAAATACTTATTGTGTGCTTATGATGGGCATGGTGTTGGGTGAAGTGCTATATTTGATTTTTCTTTTGCAACATTCTGCCATTACAGATAGGGAAAGTTCATCTTTTTAAAAACACTTACATTTTCCCCCATTATTTATTGACGTCGGCAATCCCTGAGAGAAAATAGTCACAGGAAATAGTTCAGGTGGAGTCTTTTATTCAGCTAATTTTAAAGGCAAACATTTTTCTCTTTTCATTGAGTTTAAGGGAAGGAGGAACCACTGTATTTAACAACATTTAATGTTATTAATTTTAATAACAAAAATTACATAAATGGTTGTCAAACTAATTACATAGGGCTAACTGGTTCCACCACAAATTCATGCTCTCCAAACACAGGAGGGCCTCATAGTTGCGTGATAATCTTTTATTCACCCCTGATTGACTCACCACTACATTTCCACAGCACTTCGTCCAAGTCTTTATCATTCTACTCATGACCTCAACCTGCCCTCCTCTCTCTGACTTGACTTAGAAGACTATAGCCAAATTCCTTTCTTTCTACCACAAAGTTCCCATGCTTCTGTCTCAAAAGAGTCCCTCCTTTGAAGAGTCCCATCTTTTTAAAGATTCCGTCCCATCAGCTTCGCCTCTCCCTTACATTTCTGATCTCTTTTCCCTTCAATGGTTTCTTCTCCTCCGCTTATAAAGTAGGCTCAGGTCTTCTTATACTAAAAACTTACTTTCTCTATACTACACCCTACCTTTGATGTAGTAAACTCTCTCTCCTTCTCCTTCACCCCACTTATTAAAACGGAAGTCTGTCCTCACTTCTTCCATGTGCATCACCCTTTCCTCTTTAACCCCTCACAGCCTGGCTACACTTCTACCTGCCTCAAGATAATCAAGGAATGCCAGGAGTCAAATCCAATGGCTCTTCCTTCACTGCACCTTCATCCCCCTGTGCCGTGCTATAGGAACGACGATGCTCCCCTCACCTTTCCCAGCCTCCATGACACCACACTACTGCCACCACATTCCTGCAACTGCCCCTTGTTTAACATTGTTCATATCCGCTTTTTTCCCTCTTCCTTTCCAACCCACAGACATCCCCCAAGGATCGCACCCTTAGCCTCTGCCTCTTCTTGCTCCATTTTCTTTATTGGCCATTCCTGAGACATTAAAATTGTTCCTAAGTAGATGACTTACAAACCTCTCTTTGTAGCTCTAACCTCTCTCCAAGACCTACCCCTGTATTGTAGTCCCTTCATCTGGACAAACCTGTCAGGCCCAAAATGGAACTTCCTTTTTCCCCTCTTCCTCATCCTTCTCTGAAGCTCCTTCTTGACAATGACCCAAGCATTCTCTCAGCTGAGCCTGACAATGACCTCTGACTTCCCTGCTCAGTGTTCAGGTTACTCTTGCGCCTTGTCTCTTGAGTCTGCCCTCTCCCCTTCACTCCCACTGTCTAATTTCCTCTTGCCCCTAATTTGACAATAGAGTCTATCTGGTCTAGCTACTGCCATTCTTTCCTCATTTCATACATCCAACACAATGCTTCAAGATTAGCACCCTGAAGCACAGTTCTGGTCCTGTCAACCTTCCTCCTCAGAAACCTTCCAAGGCTCCCTGGCAGTTACTGAATACAATCCACATAAAAGTTGCCCCACAGCCTTGAGTGACCCTCTCTTTCTTACCTTACCTCTCACTTCATCTCTGGGCATCTCCTACGCTCCAGCCAAAGCACATCATTCTTTTTTTTCCCCCATTTTTACTGAGAAAGAATTTTTAAGCACACCATTCTGTTCCCTGAATGGGCACACAATTTCCACCTTTGCTACGCTGTTCCTCCCCCAGGATACCCTTCCTTCCCCGGCAGCCCAAACTCCACCTATGTAAATTAGCGCTCAAAGGCTCCCTCTTCCAAGAAATCTTTCTTGATTCTTCCTTCTGAAGTCATTGCTGTATCCTGTGAACTCCTACAGCTCTACAGGCATATAGCTTTCTCAGCACTTAACCATTTTCCACCATTCTTGTAGTTCGTTACATGCATGACCTGTCTCTCCTTCCTGGCCATGAACTTCCTCTGGACAGGATCTAAGTCTCCTTATTCTTCAAATCTCCAGCCCCCGTAACATTTCCCAAACCCTATCCAAAGGTATACACTGCCTGAGATGTAGTAGGCAACTAACAAACGTTTGTAAATTAATCACTGTGACCCAAAGGGTTAACTTTGGATTTTAGTGCTTGAAATTCTCTCAACTGTAACAACAATTACTTTTTCCTTGCAGGATGTAAGTCCCACCTCCCCTACGGTACCCATAGTTTATTCCTTTTGGTCCCAAAGGTCAATTTTCAGACATCTTTTATTCCCAAGTCTTCTGAAAAACAAACTTGTTTAAAAGACCCAATAGTGGAAAAGAAAAGAATTAATGCTCCTTTAAGTGAAGAAGACGCATCCATGCAAAACAAATTACTTGCTGCAGGCTACAGCAAAAGGTACAACTGTTTACCAGACTGAATTACAGGATTCAAGCTGTATCATTAACCTTAATAGTCCAATCTTTAGAAAGCGGGGCATTGCATTTTAAAAATCATCACAGTTATGTTAGAAAGGAAATCACTAATTCCTGAGTCATCAATTGTGCTGTTGTATAATTATTCTTTTTCTAAACAGTTGATTTACCTTGATAATTGCTAACATTCTTAAACTTCCTTGTAAGACATTGATATCTCCGTATTTCACTTGCAAATATAAAGACGACAACTTTTTTTAAAAAAAGCTAAAACCTCTTAGAATGCCTTTTACATTCCAAAGTACTTTTCTCAGAAAGAAACTGGCAGAACTAATAAGAGAGTAAAGAACTAAGATTCCAAATTCATTTTTATAAATCTATCCTTACACCTTGGATGCGATCCAACAACCTCATATTAAAATTTTAGAAAGCTTGACTTGAAGGACATGAGGAAATTTACTTTAATGCTCACAGCTCCAAGAAAACCTGGTCTACGGATCAACATTAATTAAGAGAAGAAAAAAAACATATGTGGACAACCCTGGTTGTATTATTTTCAATGCAACCTCTGCGAAACAAAACAAAACAAAAATTTTTTAAAAGAGAAAGAAACGTCTGATGCCAACGTGTCGTATACTTACTTGTGTAGCTATGACTGCTACAGGCTCTTCAAGAGGACCGAGGCAGCCAGTTTGGATTCTGACAGCAATGCAGTAGAATCTAAGGTGTTACGATTAAAATAGGTTCTAAGCAGGTTAATCTAGTCCCACAACATTTTAATAAAGAAGTATCAAGATGTTAAGTGTAAAGGTGCATTCATTCCTATAAATACCGCAGGAGAAATACAGGAGCTGGGGAGTCAAACTGCAGTGGGCTCACATATGAATATGCTATCTCCCTTCCTGTCTCTCTCTGCCCAACCCCACACAAGCCTATCTTTATCACACAGAAACAATTAAACAGCTATAGACTTTGGATTCAATTCTGTGTCCTGGCTCCCACTGGGTGACTTACTGCCAGCTTGACATTTTCCAAATTCCCTACTAGCAGGCTACATTGGCTAGGAAAGCAGACACACTGACCTGGGACCCCATCACCATGGGTCTTTGGGGATTTCAGTTCCCGAATAATACATGGTACCACCTAGTCATTGTGAAGGCTGGAAGAGTGGATGTCACCAGCAGTAGAAATAAAGTATCCCCTTTCCTAAGGAAAACGCCCTGCCTGTGTGATGCTGACCAAGGCTGGAGGTGGGGGGATACCAAACATTTCTCAGTATGATCTTTTTCTTGTTTTTAAATACTACCCCCATCTCTTATACACACCTCCAGAGTTCATTCTATAAGAACCCACAAAAAAGACCATATTCTTCAGCCATAAGATTTCCAGCGTTTAAATGTGGAAGAAGGTCTAGTTGACATTCAAAGTTGTGGGGACAGAGAGAAGGTTGTGACCATTAAAGACCCTTTCCTTCAGGTCAGACAAGAGATAAACAATAGAAACTGCAGAGTCAGGGCATCTAAGACCCTTACAGAACAGGGGCTGAGGAGAGGAGAAGTGTCACAGGATGGAAGCTCCCTTCAAAACCTGGATGCCAGCAAGCCCAGAAAGGGTAACCATTATCCTGTTTCCCTGCCATGTGCCCAAAGCCATATGCACACTTCCACATCCCCATGTCAAGAGACATGTGAAAAAGGGGGGAAGTGAGGGGAAGCAAAGGGAAGTGAGAATCCCTACACCCGGGCATCCACGCGGCAGGAGCAGAACCGAGACTGTGCTCAGAGTTGCAGGGTCGAAATAACGAACACTGTCCTACAGTCAACGGGTGGCAGCAAGTCAGGGCACCCGCAGATCTCCGGGTTTGGAGAGCAGTATGCAATCACACGAGTATACACACGTACACAGATTCACACACACGGGATTTTACAAATTCGCACCACCCCAATGCCTCCCTCCACACTCAGACACCAAGTGCATCCTGCACACTTCATCGTTGCCATCACCACACTCTTTCTCCCGGAGAAGTCAGCCGAGAGCTGAGGGATCCTAGCGGGGATTCCTGGAAATGTCATCTCCCAACACCTTCCCCCAACACCGTACGCCACCCCCATCCCTTCGGCTCTACCTTTTACACACACACACACACACACACACACACACACACACACTCCTGCCATGACTGTCATCAGGCCCGCCGCTGCCCCCAAAGCACCGAATCTCAGCGCGCACCGGACACCACCTACCCTCAGCGCCCCCTTCCCCCGCCCCGTTAGCTCGATGGCTCAAGTCATTGCCCCCTGGATGTCGCCGGCTGTCCCCTCTCATCCGCACTATTGTTCCTTGCAGGCGCCCAGGGGCGCCCTTCGGCGAGGACCGGGTCTCCATCGGGGGCAGCATCAGCACCGGGGACCCCGCATTTACCCACCAGTCCCTGGCGGTGGTACCTTGCCTGACAGCTGGGTCCGCGGGCCCGCGGGAGCAGGCGGCGCTAACGACAGCGTTGGTGCCGAGGCTGGGAATAAAGCTCCACTCCAGCCGCTCCTACCTCCAGCGCCACCATCTTCTCCCGCCGCCGCCGCCGCCGCCGTCGCCGCCGCCGCCGCCGCCGCCGCGACCGCAGCCGCCCTCGCCCAGCTACAGCTGGGGCTCCGCAGCCGGCGCTCGGGCCCCTCAGGTCCCGCGGCCCCACCCCCTTCTCCCCACCCCTAGTGACGCGCGCCTGGGCTGAGCCGGCGGGCTGGCGAGGGAGTGCGCCGAGGGGAGCGCGCGCGCACGCCGCGTGCTAGGAGCGCCCTCGCCTCCCACGCCCACCTGCGCGCACGCGCGATGCGCGAGCCCGAAGCCGCGGGGCGGAGTCTTCCATGCACCGCCCCTGAAGCTCCACTGTCCCGGCGCGGGTGGGCGTGAGGGGCCTTACTGCTTTTCCCAGCCCGTTGCGCCCCAGCTCGGGTGGGCGCGTCCTGGGGTGCGCGGGCCCCGCTGGAGCTCCCCGGACCCCCTCCGGCTCCCGGCCCGGCGCACGGAGCGGGAAATGCGGCTGCGGGACCTCCACCCTACTCGGTAGAAGCCCAAAGGGGTCCCCGGCTTCCTCAGCAGCAGCTGTGGCCAACCTCTGCTCTCGGGACCACGAAGCCCGGCCGCCGCGTCGGCTCCTGAGGGGTGTTCCCTTTCCTGTGTTACTGCCGAGCTTTCCCGCTTCTCCGGCCCCTTGAATGCTGCCTGCACTGCGCGGCCAGGCAGGCGCACAAGGCCCCCTAAGAAAATGGGGTTGCCGGTGTCTCTGGAGCGCGCTGCAGTTCTGCGTTTTCGCCGCTAGGCAGAGAGCTGCTCGGGTTTGGGCCGCGTTTGCAGCCCTTGAGGGGAACTGCCCAGTCCTGCGGGAAAGAGCAGGAAGCCTCTGGATTATGATGCCAGGAGTGTATTTGAGCCTGGCTTAGGGCATCAGCCCCAGATATGCCTGGAAGGGAGTAAGGGAGGGGACCTTTGCAGCAGGGACCAGGTAACAGGAGCTCTGCGTTAATGAAAAGCAGTGGGACGGACAGGCCTCGGGAGACCTGGGTTCTGGCGCCTGCCTCACCTGTAATTGGCAGTGTAATATGGGCAAAATCATTTCCCCTCTTCACAGATTTCTCAGCAATAATAAGAAATGATATTTGCACAAAGCCTTATAGTTTGCAAAGCCATCTTCATACACGTATTCTCATCTAGTAAAATGAAGATAAGTTTTGGTTATCTAGATCCCTTGGGAAAGAGATCTTCTATCACATCGTGTTTCCATATTATTTTAGCACAGTGCCTCCAGAAAAATCTGGGTATGTAGCCTGAAGCATTCTTGAAGTTTTGTGTTTCAGTTTTAAAATTCACATGAATTTGCGTTCTACTCGACAATGAATCTCTCTGTCTCTTTTTCGCTTTAATAAAGCAAATAATAACTTCCCCTCCTCAAAAAGATCTTTTAGTAAAACTGAAATATTATATACTAGGAAGATGTAACATACTTGCCCTGTGACCTTACATTTCCATTTTTTTTCCAGCAAATATTTATTCGACATGTGCTCCAGACAAGGTCCTTGTTCTCCCAGAGCTCTCAGTACAGTGGAGGAAACAGGTATTAAACAATCAGACTAATAAGTGCAACCACGATCAGTTCTCAAATGCAAAGGTGCCAAGGGTTCACAGGGAAACCTAATATATTCTCCAGGATTGGGTAAGTCTTTCTGGGGAAGTGACCTTTCAAGTTGCCCAGGAGAGGCAGCACTGAGACACTTATAGGTAGACAGATGGAAGGAAATGTGTAGAAGCCCACCCAGGTGGTGCTGAAATGAGAGGGAAGGAAAGCCGGGTGGGAGAGGCAGGCAGCTGCAGCCAGAAACTGTGGGCTTTTTTTTTTTTTTTTTGCGGTACGCGGGCGTCTCACTGTTGTGGCCTCTCCCGTTGCGGAGCACAGGCTCCGGATGCGCAGGCTCAGCGGCCATGGCTCACGGGCCCAGCCGCTCCGCGGCATGTGGGATCTTCCCGGACCGGGGTACGAACCCGCGTCCCCTGCATCGGCAGGCGGACTCCCAACCACTGCGCCACCAGGGAAGCCCCTTGTGGGCCTTTTTGAATAAGGATTTTATAAGGATTTTATCTTGTGAGGCTTGGAAGGTCACTGAAAGGCTGTAAGAGTTGGGAGTGAGTGATCATCATCACATTTTAGTTCTTTAAAGATGGGTGAGGTAGTGGTGTGAAGAAGTGATTCATGGAGGGTAGGGTCCAGGGCAGAGAGAATCTGAGCCCCATGACACATCCCTGCCTATATGCTTGGTGAGTATTTAGAGTTTTTAGTCTTTACACTGACTGCTCTTCTGTTTGCTTTTAGTTCTTCCCTCTGCTTTCATATGTACCAGTTTGGGGGCCTTTCAGAGTGCCTCTCTGTAATAGTCCCTATTTTGTTACTTTTAATCTGCGGTTTAGGAAAGAAATTAACTAATCTTGTTAGAATTTCAGGTTCGGTAAGGAGATGTAGGTTCTGAGTGAGAGGCTTTTTCTGTGCATATGCTTGGTGCCATTTGGTTTGTTATCTCCGTGATCTTTCTGCTTATTTTCTGCTTTTGTGCTGTGCTTACAGTGAGACAAAATTCCTTGATGCATGAATGAGAGATGCATTATTACTTTAATAATATAACATCTTTTCTTCAAATCTTGCATCACAGGATTTTTGTGCAGATTTAAAAAGTGAGTGAAATTACTCTGTGAAGTATTAAGTGCCATATAAAAGAAAATAATCATTGTTATTATGGCAGCTTAGAGACCTCCAAAACTAATTAGTTACCAAATATTCACATCTTGGAAACTCACTCCCTCCTCTTCCCTCCACCCTCCCACGAAAAAAACACAGAGATGCCTATTTCTTTTGGAGAGCACAAACTGTCTGAAGTGCTTGTGTTACTCTTTGTGCCTTGGCTGGCAGGAAACTCAAGCCAAATTTGCAGGTCATTGTAGGAAATGGGTAGATCCATATGATATTAATATCTATGTCATAGTTCTTCCCTTGGTCTTGTTTTTCTGTTCTATCTATAGTTTTCCTGTGCCTTGTTTATTGGTATTTTTCTACTTTATTATAGGTATTCTTATAAGCCACTTCAAATATTTGTATCCACCTATTTTAACAAGGGTCAGAACTACTGTTCAATGTTTCAGAAGCCAGGATATAAAATACTGGCACCCTGCCAGCCATTGTAGCAGGTACAATACTATAGACACTGTGCCAAGTGACTTGAGTTTAAATTCAGGCCTTGTCCACCATTGCATGTGGATCTGAAGTCTCTGTGCATGCCAGTCTAGAGCCTCCTATTACAAGCACACTCAAGTTTGTCTCCCACTGGCTCATAGATAATTTCATAATTTCCTTTAGTGTGATCTCCAAGTTCCTTAACTCATCAGCCTGCCCTGTACTTACAAGTATATCTTAGTGGTATAAGCACGGTTTGTTCACTTGATAAGAGGGCAGGGATCCATGATCTTTTACTGATTTAGGTTTCTTTTTGTCAGCAAAGACCTTAAGATTCCAGGATTCACTAAATTCATTCACACTTCAAAAGAGTGTGACCATGTCTTTCAGCCTCTGTTATGATTCTGGACAGCCCAAACTGGACATGTCTCTTTGGGTAGTGGTAGATACTTTTGCTTGATTTCAGAAAGTTACTTAGTGATTGCCTTCTTTCTATCTCAGTCCCTGAGTTTGTCTTATGAGCTGAGGTTGTATATAGGACAAACACTCAGCAACCTTCAGGTAATGAGGTTTTTCTTGAGGATTTCAGTTTTGCTAACATTTGATAATCTAGCAACCTTTCTAATCTACAGTATAGTTATTTTGTCACAGAATTTTAAATGTATGGACAAAATAAACAATTATGAAATGGACATATCCTAAATTTCAGTGAATTTATTTTACACGCTGATTCTTATTTCACCAGCTTTTTCTCTAGACATACATTCCGTCCTGGCTTCAGACAGATCCCCGTCTTTTCGATTCCCCAAACAGGTCAGGCTCCCTCTCTCTCTTCCTTGAATCACATTCACTGTGCCCTTTAATGATTCCCACCAGAATATTGTACTGTGGCTATGCTTATCTGACCCATTGGAAGATATTCTGGTTCCACACATAGTAAGTCTACAACTGAAAATGGAGTTTCTGAAAGAAGAATGTCATGGGAACATATTGTCTTGTTTAAATGGTTATGTGCCCATCCCTGAACCAACCTCCATGGCCAGCGGCAAGACTCCCACCCGTGGAGCTGGGTCCATCCTCCTCAAACCACGTGGTTGATTAAGGATAGAGCAGACCTAAGTATTACCACAAAGAGCGGGAAATGGACAGAGGAAAGCAACTATCTTGTTCATCTTACGCTTATACCAGAGAAAAATGAGAAAATTTAACATAAATGTACAATAATAGGGGAATTGGCACATATATTAATATGTCTTAACAGTGCTATATTATGCAGCCATTAAAAATGTTATATCCCCCCCCCAAAAAAAAAAAAAAAGGGCTTCCCTAGTGGCGCAGTGGTTGAGAGTCCGCCTGCTGATGCAGGGGACACGGGTTCGTGCCCCGGTCCGGGAAGATCCCACATGCTGTGGAGCGGCTGGGCCCAGGAGCCATGGCCACAGAGCCTGTGCGTCCAGAGCCTGTGCTGCGCAACAGGAGAGGCCACAACAGTGAGAGGCCCGCGTACTGCAAAAAGAAAAAAAAAAAATGTTATATCCACAGATTTTTTAATAACATGAAAAAAACACAAGCTTAAGTTCTCATCACAGTTTTTATTTTTTTTAACATCTTTATTGGAGTATAATTGCTTTACAATGGTGTGTTAGTTTCTGCTTTATAACAAAGTGAATCACTTATACATATACATATGTCCCCATATCTCTTCCCTCTTCCATCTCCCTCCCTCCCACCCTCCCTATCCCACCCCTCTAGGTGGTCACAAAGCACCGAGCTGATCTCCCTCTGCTATGTGGCTGCTTCCCACTAGCTATCTATTTTACGTTTGGTAGTGTATATATGTCCATGCCACTCTCTCACTTTGTCACAGCTTACCCTTTCACCTCCCCGTATCCTCAAGTCCATTCTCTAGTAGGTCTGCATCTTTATTCCCATCTTGCCCCTAGGTTCTTCATGACCTTTTTTTGTTTTTTTTTTAGATTTCATATATGTGTGTTAGCATACGGTATTTTTCTCTTTCTGACTTACTTCAGTCTGTATGACAGTCTCTAGGTCCATCCACCTCAGTATAAATAACTCAGTTTCATTCCTTTTTATGGCTAATATCCCATTGTATATATGTGCAACATCTTCTTTATCCATTCATCTGTTGATGGACACTTTGGTCGCTACCATGTCCCGGCTATTATAAATAGTACTGCAATGAACATTTTGGTACATGACTCTTTTTCAATTATGGTTTTCTCAGGGTATATGCCCAGTAGTGGGATTGCTGGGTCGTATGGTAGTTCTATTTTTAGTTTTTTAAGGAAGCTCCATACTGTTCTCCATAGTGGCTGTATCAATTTACATTCCCACGAACAGTGCAAGAGGGTTCCCTTTTCTTCACACCCTCTCCAGCATTTATTGTTTGTAGATTTTTTGATGATGGCCATTCTGACCCGTGTGAGATGATATCTCATTGTCGTTTTGATTTGCATTTCTCTAATAATTAGTGATGTTGAGCATCTTTTCATGTGCCTCTTGGCCATCTGTATGTCTTCTTTGGAGAAATGTCTATTTAGGGCTTCTGCCCATATTTTGATTGGGTTGTTTGTTTTTTTAATATTGAGCTGCATGAGCTCTTTATATATTTTGGAGATTAATCCTTTGTCCATTGATTCATTTGCAAATATTTTCTCCCATTCTGAGGGTTGTCTTTTTGTCTTGTTTATGGTTTCCTTTGCTGTGCAAAACCTTTTAAGTTTCATTAGGTCCCATTTATTTTTTTTATTTCCATTACTCTAGGAGGTGGGTCAAAAAAGATCTTGCTGTGATTTATGTCCAAGAGTGTTCTTCCTATGTTTTCCTCTAAGGTTTTATAGTGTCCGGTCTTACATTTAGGTCTTTAATCCATTTTCAGTTTATTTTTGTGTACAGTGTTAGGGAATGTTCTAATTTCGTTCTTTTACATGTAGCTGTCCAGTTTTCCCAGAACCACTTATTGAAGAGACTGTCTTTTCTCCATTGTATATCCTTGCCTCCTTTGTCATAGATTACTTGACCATAGGTGCATGGTTTTATCTCTGGGCTTTCTATCCTGTTCTGTTGATCTATATTTCTGTTTTTGTGCCAGTACCATATTATCTTGATTGTAGCTTTGTAGCATAGTCTGAAGTCAGGGAGTATGATTCCTCCAGCTCCTTCTTTTCCCTTCAAGATTGCTTTGGCTATTTGGGGTCTTTTGTGTCTCCATACAAATTTTAAGATTTTTTGTTCTAGTTCTGTGAAAACTGCTATTGGTAATTTGATAGGGATTGCACTGAATCTGTAGATTGCTTTGGGTAGTGTAGTCATTTTCACACTATTGATTCTTCCAATCCAAGAAAATGGTATGTCTCTCCATCTGTTTGTGTCATCTTTGATTTCTTTCATCAGTGTCTTATAGTTTTCTGGGTACAGGTCTTTTACCTCCTTAGGTAGGTTTATTCCTAGGTATTTTATTATTTTTTTGCAGTGGTAAATGGGATTGTTTCCTTAATTTTTCTTTCTCATCTTTTGTTGTTAGTGTATAGGAATGCAACAGATTTCCGTGCATTAATTTTGCATCCTGCAACTTTACCTAATTCATTGATTAGCTCTATCAGTGGTGGCATCTTTATGAGTATCCATATATAGTATCATGTCATCTGCAAACAGTGACAGTTTTACTTCTTCTTTTCCAATTTGTATTCCTTTTATTTCTTTTTCTTCTCTGATTGCCATGGCTAGGACTTCCAAAACTATGTTGAATAATAGTGGTGAGAGTGGGCAACCTTGTCTTGTTCCTGATCTTAGTGGAAATGGTTTCAGTTTTTCACCATTGAGAATGATGTTGGCTGTTGGTTTGTCATATAGGGCCTCTATTATGTTGAGGCAAGTTCCATCTATGCCCACTTTCTGGAGAGGTTTTATCATAAATGGGTTTTGAATTTTGTCAAAAGCTTTTTCTGCATCTATTGAGATGATCATATGGTTTTTATTCTTCAGTTTGTTAATATGGTGTATCACATTGATTGATTTGCGTATATTGAAGAATCCTTGCATCCCTGGGATAAATCCCACTTGATCATGGTGTATGATCCTTTTAATGTGTTGTTGGATTCTGTTTGCTAGTATTTTGTTGAGGATTTTTGCATCTATATTCATCAGTGGTATTGGTCTGTAATATCCTTTTATTGTAATATCTTTGTCTGGTTTTGGTATCAGGGTGATGGTGGCCTCATAGCATGAGTTTGGGAGTGTTTCTTCCTCTGCAATTTTTTGGAAGAGTTTGAGAAGGATGGGTGTTAGCTCTTCTCTAGATGTTTGATGGAATTCACCTGTGAAGCCATCTGGTCCTGGACTTTTGCTTGTTGGAAGATTTTTAATCACAGTTTCAATTTCATTACTTGTGATTCGTCTGTTCATATTTTCTATTTTTTCCTGGTTCAGAAGTCTCTGAATTTTTCTGTCAAACAGTAAACTGACTTTTTAAAAAGGACATTAGTCAATATAAAAAAGAAACCCACAACACTTTCTACTTTTATTTCTCAGAGAAATTTATCCTTCTTTGGCCTTCCATGTCAAACTCATATCTTTTTATTAAATCTAACTGTGGAGATGCTTCTAAGTTAGGTCAGTTTTGCTATGGATTGAATTTTGAAAGCACATTTTAATTTCAGCCTTCATGCAGCCGAGCACTGCTAAATTGAATAGGCTGTGGTTACGGGAACTGCAGGAACTGAGACAGAACCAAGAAATCTGTTACTGGAGAAACCTTTTGAGAGCTGACAGATTTTAAGTCACTCTTAATGAGGTCTGATAGGTTAAGGAATAACATGTTCTGGAATTCAGGAAAGCAGCTTTTCACCCTTCCTTGTCATTTGAGAATTATTTTCATTCTCACACTACTGCAAGCCTATCAAGAAAACTGAATTGAAATGCATCTCAGTGAACTGTGTAGCATAAATCTACAACTTGTGCAACAATAAAATTCTCCTGCCAAGTGGATAGGTAGAGCTGTGTTGTTACCAAGCTGCTCAAAGAGAATCAGGTATGCATTTTAATTCTGTTTGCATAGAACAGAGAATAATCCTTTAGGCTTCTGTATAGTTTGCTAAAATAATATATGGTTGAGAGATTTCAGCTATAGACTCTCTTGATCAATGTTGAATCTTAATGTAACAGAAAGTTAAGTATTTCCCAAATTCTTCTATGGATCACTAGTTCTGGTGGAAGGCAGTAGTTATTATGTGGAAGAAAAAAGTTCCAAGATTACACAAATCTGAACAACCTGAAGGAAGCTAAAATTTATAGTTTGTTTTTGTTGTTTTGTTTCTAAATTTATTGCAAGGCTTCTATGAGCCTTTAATTGTGAATTTCCAGGAGGAGAATAGAGATGAAAGATCTAAAATGTTTAGTATTCCCTTTGTAAGACATCTTTAGAGAGACAGACAAGGCTGTATCATGACTTTTGTGGGCCCCTTCCTTCATAAAAAATATTAAAGAATACATTTTGTAACTATATTGGTACAAAGATGAATATATTAATATTATATAACGAAACATCTTCTTTGACTTAAAATTTTTTTTTGCCTCTGATTTTAAAAGAAATTAAGACATTTTTATGGGCTCCTTAAAGTATTATGGACCTTAGACATTGTATCTGCTCTAATAGATAAGTCGGCCATACAGAGTGCTGCATAGGAGGAGTGAGTCACCACACAAAACCTACAGAATGGAATCGAGAGGCACAATATGGGATTCCATCTAAGGTACTGAGATGGTGGTCTACAGGGTCATTCCTTTCCTTCATGCTATGGGAACTGAAGAAACAAAAGGACACACACACTATGGCAAGAAAGCAGACTGTAGCAAATCTCCCTATCATTGATTCTATGTGAACTCTATTCAGAAATGTTCCCTTAAACTGAAATACTGTATCTATTTTTATATGTTCAGTGTAAATCTACATAGGGTTAGGTTCAGTAGCTGGAAAAAAGATTCTTAGTTTCTCATCTATGCATGTGAATCTAAACATCCACATTGGCTCATACTCAGAGCATCTTTAAGAGAGAAAGTTCCATAGCTTAGATTGATGTTACCAACCTTTATTGTAGACAATACTTTCAATTCGTGGTTCTATTATTTATCCACAGCAAACTCTCTGGCTAGAGATAAGAGATGAACTGTATTGATCCTTACTTGGCAAACAGAGTAGGGGAGAGAAACTGTGGGTAAGGCTCATGGTGACTTGGGCATGATACCAAATTTGACTCTTTTAGCCATGTTGACCATATCACCCAAGACTGAAGATTCATCTTGAAACATAAATTAGTAAAAGGGAATTTTCCATACAGTCAAGGGATGTTCAACTCCAGAACAGAAGTATTTTGTTTTTCTACTGAAAGTGTGTTTACTCAAAGATAAATTGCCACTTTCTGGCTCAGGAGCAAAGGTAAATGGATCCCAGAAATACACAAGGTCTATATGAGAATTTAGGACATCATAAATGTGGCATTTCAAGTTAGTGCAGAAAGATGTATTATTTAATAAGTGTTATTAGGTTGGCTGACTAGACATTTGTGACGAAATAAACTGGATCTCCATCCCACTCTTTGGGATGCAGGGCATGCAAGATCTTAGCTCCTGGATCAGGGATCAAACCCTTGTCCCCTGCAGCGGAAGCATGGAGTTTTAACCACTGGACCACCAGGGAATTCCTGATCCCACTCCTTATATCAAAATAAATTCCACCTACTTCAAAAATAAAAATGTAAAATAATGAAGAGATTAAAATACTTGAAGAAAGCACAGTGAATATTATTTATAATCTTGGAGTGGAGAGGGCTTTTCTAAGCATGACACAAACCCAAAATTAGAAAGTACCAAGAAAAGTACATTAACCTTAAAGAATTTCTGTACCAAAAAAATTGAAAACAAAGCATCAAAAGAAAACCTTAGAAAATTATGCATATAACATAATAAAGGGCTACTTTCCCTGATATAAATCAGGGATTTCACAAATCAACAAGAAAAAGGAAACAAATAGAAATACAAATAGAAATACAAAGGACAATAATGGCCAATTCCTAGAAGAAAAACAAATGACCCAACAGATCTGTGAAAAGGTGCTCAACCTCTCTAATAATTAAAGAAATACAAAAGAACAATGGTAATATTTTGCATCTATTAGATTGGCCAAAACAAAACAAAACTTGATAATATACTACCTTGTTACAGATGTAAGAAAACAGGCATTTTCATTATACACTCTTACTGTATAATGTGAGTATAAACAATATTTTTAAAGGACTGCTTAGCTAATAAACTTTGACCCTGAAATTTAGGAATTTATCACACAGAAATACAAGAGTGATGGATGCTTACTGTAAAATAGTCATACATTTCAGATATTTTTGCATTGTACAAGTATACAAAGACATGTACCTATTCAGTGTAGCATTGTTTATAATAATGATATGGTAACTGAAATGACTATCAATAGGGAACTGGTTAAATAAACTACAGTATACCAAAAAAGGAAGATTATAAATCATTAAAACAAGGGAGGCGGCCCATGAGTTCTTAAAAGGGAAATTGTCTGCAATATATTGTTAACTGAACATTCAAGTTACAAAACAGTATGTTTAGAATGATCCCATTATTTTTTAAATGTTAGATATTCATCCAAAAATTTGGAGTAACATATACCAAACTATAGCAGAGTTAGTCACTCTTTCTATCATAAATACCTATAACATTTGAAATGTTTATAACAAGGATTTATTATTCTTATACTCAGAATAAGTAGTTCAGAAAAAGAGCAAATAAAAAAATACTGTTAGTCCATTTTAATAGACTTGTATTTTTTCTAAAAATGCTTTTTCCTCCTCAGGCCCAACTAGTCATCAGGTGTCTTATAGCACTGAAGTGCCAAGCAAGAGAATTTCTGGTCACTTTTTTTTTAACATCTTTATTAGAGTATAATTGCTTTACAACAGTATGTCAGTTTCTGGTTTATAACAAAGTGAATCAGTTATACATATACATATGTCCCCATATCTCTTCCCTCGTGCATCTCCCTCCCTCCCACCCTCCCTATCCCACCCCTCTAGGTGGTCACAAAGCACCGAGCTGATCTCCCTGTACTATGTGGCTGCTTCCCACTAGCTATCTGTTTTACGTTTGGTAGTGTATATATGTCCATGCCACTCTCTCACTTTGTCCCAGCTTACCCTTCCCCCTCCCCGTATCCTCACAGACAACTTTTTTTAATATACCTGACCTCTGTATGGCTGCTAGTGCCAGAAGGAATTGGAAAAACTGTCACCATTGGCTTGAAAGTTCATGTTGAATTTCTTTATTAAAGTTAGAAACCAGGAATCTGTAATGAGCACATGCTGAGATTTCCCTGCTGTTCCAGACATAGCAGTGATTGTTTATGCATATTATATATTATAAAAATATAAGCTAATATATTCTCATAGAAAATTTGGTAAATATAAGAATTGAAAGAACAAAATTCCTCACAGCTTCTCCACTCAAAACAACTACTGTTAGCCTATACTTTTAAAAATCTTTTTTCCCCACTTCTTCATTTTTACAAGTATGTGATCATATTGTAAAAACAATTTTGTGGGACTTCCCTGGTGGTCCAGTGGTTGAGACTTTGCCTTCCAATGCAGGGGGTGTGGGTTCAATCCCTGGTCGGGGATTGAACCTGCACTGAACCCTGGTGTTTTGGCCGCATGCTTCGTGGCCAAAACACGAGGGCTTAAAACAGAAGCAATTGTAACAAATTCAATAAAGACTTTAAATAATTGTCCACATCAAAAAAAAAGAGACAATTTTGCATCTTGCTTTCTTCACTTAGCACATTTTATCACATTATTTTAAAAGTTTCTTTGTAAACATTTTAATGGCTAGTTGATATTTTATTATTTATCTAATAACCCCCCTGTATAGCCTGACATTTAAGTTGTTTTCAAATTTTCATTAATATAAATAATTCTTAGTGAACATCTTTATATATAAAGCTTTTTCTTTTGTTCAGGATTTCTCTTTAGGGTGATTCCTAAAGTGGGATATCTGTATTCAAGGATGTCAAGAGTCCTTATACAAATGATGAAATTGCTTATTATTTACACTCCCACCAGTAAAGAGAAAGGGTACATGTTTTATTATACTTTTGCAAATATCTGATATTATTACTAAAAACGAGGAAAACCAAAACCCTTTGCTAATTTGATAGGTATTGAAGTCTTATTTTAATTTGCATTTCTTTGCTATGACTGATATTTTTCTGCCTTATCTGTTAAGGTACCTTTTTCTCTTTTTGTGAGTGTGTGTATGTGTGTGTTTGTGGGTATGTGTACTGTCTGTTTATACCCTTTACCCATTCATCTACTGGGCTCTTGATGTTTTTCTTATCAAACTGCAGGAATTCTTCATATATCAAGGTTGCTTATAAATTTTATTTTGAAATAACCCTAAGCTTACAAAAAAATTGGAGGTAAAGTATAAAGAACAACATTCATTTTTTCATTTGTGGCATGCTTACAAATGTTGCCTCAAGTTCATAGTTTATCTTTCCATTGTTAGCATTTTGTTTTAATTTTAGACTTAAAATTTGAGTTTACTGGGCATTTTTTGCGGTTGATCAGTTCTTTTTTTAATTGAAGTATAGTTAATTTACAATATTAGTTTTAGGTGTACAAAATAGTAATTCAATGTTTTTATAGATTATACTCCATTTAGAGTTATTATAAAATATTGGCTCTATTCCCTAAGCTGTATATTACATCCTTATATCTTACTTAATTTATACCTAGTAATTTGTACCTCTTAATCCCCTTCTCCTATCTTGCCCTTCCCCCCCCCCACTGGTAACCACTAGTTTGTTCTCTGCCTCTGTGAGTCAGTTTCATTTATATTCATGCATTTGTTTTATTTTTCAGATTACACATACAAGTGAAAACATACAGCATTTTTCTTTCTCTGTCTGACTTATTTCACTAAGCATAATACCCTCCAGGTCCATCCATGTTATTGCACATGGCAAAATTTTGTTCTTTGTTATGGCTGAGTGATATTTCATTGTATATATATACCACATCTGCTTTATCCATTCCTCTGTTGATAGACACTTAGGTTGCTTCCATATCTTGGCTATTGTAAATAGTGCTGCTATGAACACTGGGTGCATATATCTGTTCAAATTAGTGTTTTCGTTTTCTTCAGATATATTCCCAGCAGTGGAATTGCTGGATCATATGGTAGTTCTATTTTTAATTTTTTGAGGAAACTCCATACTGTTTTCCATAGTGGCTGTACCAATTTATATTCCCACCAACAGTGTACAGAGTTCCCTTTTTTCCACATCCTTGCCAACATTTATTATTTGTTGTCTTTTTGATTATATCCATTCTGACAATTATGAGGTGATACCTCGTTGTTTTGATTTGCTCATCCCTGATGAATAGTAACAGTGCAGAAAAACAAAGGATCATGAGAGATTACTACAGGCGACTATATGCCAATAAAGTGGACAACCTGGAAGAAACGGGCAAATTTGTAGAAAAGCACAACCTTCTGAGACTGAACCAGGATGAAATAGAAAATATAAACAAACCAATCACAAGCACTGAAACTGAAACTAATTAAAAATCTTCCAACAAACAGAAGCCCAGGACCAGATGGCTTCACAGGCGAATTCTATCAAACATTTAGAGAAGAGCTAACACCTATCCTTCTCACTTTTCCAAAATATAGCAGAGGAACACTCCCAAACTCATTCTACAAAGCCACCATCACCCTGATACCAAAACCAGACAAGATATCACAAAGAAAGAAAACTACAGGCCAACATCACTGGTGAACAAAGATGCAAAAATCCTCAACAAAATACTAGCAAACAGAATCCAACAGCACATTAAAAGGATCATACATCATGATCAAGTGGGGTTTATCCCAGGAATGCAAGTATTCTTCAATATATGCAAATCAAACAATGTGATACACTATATTAACAAACTGAAGGAGAAAGACCATATGATCATCTCAATAGATGCAGAAAAAGCTTTTGACAAAATTCAACACCCATTTATGTTAAAAACTCTCCAGAAAGTAGGCATAGAGGGAACTTGCCTCAACATAATAGAGGCCCTATATGACAAACCGACAGCCAACATCATTCTCAATGGTGAAAAACTGAAACCATTTCCACTAAGATCAGGAACAAGACAAGGTTGCCCACTCTCACCACTATTATTCAACATAGTTTTGGAAGTCCTAGCCATGGCAATCAGAGAAGAAAAAGAAATAAAAGGAATCCAAACTGGAAAAGAAGCTGTCACTATTTGCAGATGACATGATACTATACACAGAGAATCCTAAAGATGCTACCAGAAAACTACTAGAGCTAATCAATGAATTTGGTAAAGTAGCAGGATACAAAATTAATGCACAGAAATCTCTGGCATTCCTATACACTAATAATGAAAAATCTGAACAGAAATTAATGAAACACTCCCATTTACCACTGCAACAAAAAGAATAAAATACCTAGGAATAAACTTACCTAAGGAGACAAAAGACCGGTATGCAGAAAACTGTAAGACACTGATGAAAGAAATTAAAGATGATACAAACAGCTGGAGAGATATACCATGTTCTTGGGGAAGAATCAACATTGTGAAAATGACTCTACTACCCAAAGCAATCTACAGATTCAGTGCAATCCCTATCAAACTACCACTGGCATTTTCACAGAACTAGAACAAAAAATTTCACAACTTGTGTGGAAACACAAAAAACCCAAATAGCCAAAGTAATCGTAAGAAAAATGGAGTTGGAGGAATCAGGCTCCCTGACTTCAGACTATACTACAAAGCTACAGTAATCAAGACAGTATGGTAATGGCACAAAAACAGATATATAGATCAATGGAACAGGATACAAAGCCCAGAGATAAACCCACGCACATATGATCACCTTATCTTTGATAAAGGAGGCAAGAATATACAATGGAGAAAAGACAGCCTCTTCAATAAGTGGTTCTGGGAAAACTGGACAACTACATGTAAAAGAATGAAATTAGAACACTTCCTAACACCAGTCAAAAATAAACTCAAAATGGATTAAAGACCCAAATGTAAGGCCAGACACTATGAAACTCTTAGAGGAAGACATAGGAAGAACACTCCATGACATAAATCACAGCAAGATTCTTTTTGACCCACCTCCTAGAGAAATGGAAATAAAAACAAAAATAAACACATGGGACTTAAAAGCTTTTGTACAGCAAAGGAAACCATAAACAAGATGAAAAGACAACCCTCAGAATGGGAGAAAATATTTGCAAACAAAGCAGCTGCAGAGCACAGGGAGATCAGCTCGGTGCTTTGTGACCACCTAGAGGGGTGGGATAGGGAGGGTGGGAGGGGGACGCAAGAGGGAGGGTATATGGGGATATATGTATACATATAGCTGATTCACTTTGTTGTACAGCAGAAACTAACATAACGTTGTAAAGCAATTATACTCCAATAAAGATATTTCAAACAAAAAAGAAAACATGGGGTATAACACTGAAATAACCAAGTAATTCCCTGCTCCCTACGTTCATTTGAAGTATATTGGAAAAAAGCATATGTAGTCATGATGATGATTTCACAAGTCAGCTAGTCATCGTTAATGCACTCTAAAGACAACTGCGCTCTAATTTGTTTTGGCATTTTTTTTTTAATGTCCTAGACACAAGTGATATGTTTAAATTCTTTTTACAAACGTAGGTAATCAAATCATTGGCTTCACAGACAACAGTTCACACCTCCACCCAACTACCACTATCACAGCAATTAAACAGGACAAATTGGGAGACTGAAGTTGAGTTTAAAACACCACCACAAGTAAAAATAAAATCACACTTAACACTCATTTTAGGAGATGAAAAGTTTACTTAGAAATTGCAAACATTTAGCAAAGACAAGACATAAACACTATTTTCCATATTCTACAGAAATACAATAATTTATAGCTGGCTTGGTACATGGTCACATGATAAAAACAAATATAATGGAAAAAAAAAGTTCATTCTACTTTTCTGCCACTTATTACAACTTAATACGTATACCAGTAAGTACTGGAGGACAGCTGCATAGGCAGATTAGAATCCGAGGGCTGTTTGTTAATACATATTATTGTATTATAACAATAATATAAAAACGAAATAGGTACAGATATATAATTAACATGCAATTTAAGCTATTATTTTGAAGAAACAGGACAGAATTTAGTGAACACATTGAAAAATGTGTTGTTAATAATATGTTGTTATAATCAGCATATCATGGTATTTTACATGCATGGAAATCCTTCCTTCTTAAATAATGCTTGGCAAATTGAAACTGGTTGACCCTACTTCTAGAGAAAATTTTAAATGAAGACAAAAGAACGAGTAGACAATTCTGTTCGATGCTTTTCTAAGTATACTAAATAATTTTAAAGTACCATAATTTCATGCCTACCTCACCATCTCCAATTTAAAGTAAAGCCATACTTTGTATTCTATGAATCTACACTGTCCAGTATAGCAGCCCTCATCCACAAGTGGCTTTTTGAGTATTTAAAATGTAGCTAGTCAGAACTGAGACGCACATGAGTGCAAAATACACGCTGAATTTTGAGGACTTACTATGGAGAAAAAAGAAGGTAAAACACCTCTATTTTGTATATTGATTACATACCTAAAAGATAATATTTTTAATATATTGGGTTAATTAAAATATTAATTTTATGTGTTTCTTTTTTTAATGTGGCTACTATAGAATTTTAAATTACATATGTGGCTCACATTTATTTCTACTGGATAGCGCTGATACAGATGTCTAGTCATTACATCAGCCTTAGCACTTAGCATCACACTTAAAGCGCTCTGGAGTACTAACTCTCAGAACACCGTAAACACACTATGTACGTTATTGCAAAATTTATTTTTATGCCTCTGCAATTACACATTTTAAGTGTAAAAAGAATTCACAAAATATTTAATCCTTAAAAAACGTCAACTAGAATATGGTTAGAGCTAAAGGAAATTCAATGCAGACTGTTATATTGGGGGAAAATAGTTTAATAGTGAAGACAATTAGTATCTTCAGTAAAATAAGTTAGCCAAACTCATCTTTAATGCCCAGGATCTGACCTTGCACCACAGATCATACATGTAACTTGTCCATTTAACCATAACCTAAAAGAAAATCTTAAAACAACACTGATTGCAACCTACTTAAATACTCCATTTTCTGGAGAATCTTCAAGCAATGTAAAATTAACACACATAACAGATTCTAACAGCAGAATATAGTAGCTAAGAACTATCCCTTAAAGTCCCTCAGTGTTAAAGTAAGCAACTACCTAGTGTCCAAGAGACGTGGATTGAAAAAAAGGTTTTTAGAAGCTATTAAAAAAAAAAGATCATTGCTCTTTTATCATTTTCTTCCCCTCCTCCTTTTTTAGTTTTTTTGTAGTAAAGGATATAAATATTTGGTATATTCGTAATACCTCATCTTTTATTTTGTCCAACTCAAAAAACAAGTTAACCTAGTACATACTCCATTATTTTCCTAGGAACAACAAGCACCAAAATACAATACCGACAGTGGTGACCTCAGTCAGAAGCCAGCGTCATAGCCATGCATCAAGAACCTCGCCAGGAGACAATGCCTAAATACGCTTGTGCTGCACACACTGCTTCTCACAGCTCAGGTTGGAATGCTTGTTTTTAAACTGTTTAAATCTGTTTGCATTAGGTAAAGTCTGTCAAAAATGCTCTGAAAGCCACAAATTAATAGACTCTGAAACGACTATATTATTCATAAAAATTTCTCCTTCATTTTGAACATGTTCTCAAAAAACAAGTAGAAGTTATTTAATATAACTTCATACCTTTCTATGACTACTTTTAAGACACTGGAAAGTAACCAAGATTTAGGGAGAAATAAACAGTACCTATACTAGATAATACTAGATATACCAACATAGAAATTGATTGCAGAAGACTACAGCAGTTCTCTCTAGAGTTCAGCAGCCTATTAAGACATTTACTCACATTTATGAATGTGCCTTGCACAAAGAGATACTACTTAAACTTTTCACATCTCCTGTCTTCAGACCATTTCTACATAAACAGCATTTTTATTACACGTTACTAACTCCAACCTAAATAAGCCTAATAATTCATGTCAAATGAGAAAAATTTTCAGTTTCAAACATATATTACTCTAAAAATATACTCCTCAATGAAAAGATGACAACAGTCTCCTTTCTGAAAGCTGTTATTTTGATGTTAGATCAATAATCAACTAAATATTTATTGAGCACCTACTATGATTGCATTCAGCCTATACTCATTCTTCAACCAACAAGAAAAAAAATATCTGCTCCAAATGCAAAATGACATTTGTGAGGGAGGATAACATATTAGCATTTCTAACAGAATGCTCTATGAGTCATATCTGGACATGTGAAATTGTTCATCCCTATGACACTGAAAAACCTCAAATTTATTACTGATCACTTTATAAAGATAAATAAACATTTGAAGTATGCTGCATAGTAGTTTGAGGAAAGTGACTGCCATACTTAAAATTAAGGCTGATTCCCTAAAGGTATGGAAGAAAAGTCAAAATGTCATGGTTCGTAAGCAACCAAAGACTTACTATAAAGAGTTTACAGCAATATCTGGTTAATTCAAGCAAATGGGCACTTGTGTTAGGTTTCCAACTTTGCTTGAGAGGGCTGGTCTAATAAAGAAAACTGCCTTTAAACAGGAGCACTTCAAGCAAGTATGAAAATAAAAGTCCTTTGGATAAAATTCTTTGTAAAACCAGTATATAAGTTGAAATTCCAAATCTCATTTAAATATATATACATATATGTGAATACACACACATATGTATGCCTTAAAAGTATCTAAATTGCACTTGCAATGCTGTACAGCTGTATATCTTTGCCTTGTATGTTTGAACCTGATTATGTATCTTCAGCACAATACTGTATTTCTCCTGAAGTTAAGAATGTGGACAACGATGATAAGACAGAGATAAATAAGCTAGTTTCAACTTTCTAGCCTTTAACAATTCTGACCTGTTGAATTCCTACAAGGTGCAAGGCATTATGCAACATACTGAACGTGTACAAGATCTGACACAAAGCACTCTTTCAGGGAAACTGAAGTTTTAAGAAGCAAAAGAGTTGTCAGTTTGAAAACCAACAGTAATCACTTTCCCAATAGAATTTCTAAAAACTGAGATTGACGTCAACTAAAGCACTCCTACCTCTGCAAAACATGGAAAATAATGCAATACAGAAGTCATTTCCATAGAAGACACGTGTAAGAGAACATTCATAATAGAACCACAGGGATTGAAGCAGTGAGATGAACAATGAGGCAGTCACAGAGCTACTGCACTGGTAGTAGTTTATAAAAAATACTATATATACTAAAATTTTAAGAGCTAGTAATATACTTAGCATATTTTTGCCTTTTTTTGGCCACTGAATATAAAATTTTGTCCTAAATTTACTACATCTTCTACACCCTGAGAAATAATAACAGATTAATAAAAAGAAATGCCAGGGTTAGCTTTGTGGACCATATTATTGTCCAGAAAGCGCAAGCTATATATAGCTAATATTCTTGGAAGCACAAGATTTCATCAGCAGAGTAAGCTGCTGCTCTCTATTTTTTTTTTTTTCTTTTTTTAAGTAAAGGGTTGGTTTTACAGTGTTAACATGGCCTAGTGAGAATACAGAAGTCAAAGTTGGGAGCCTGAAGTCCCTACCCCCCAGATCCACAACTGACACAACAGTTTTCTGTTTCCACTATGAACATGACCTATTGCTGTCCGTTAGGAATACATTATTCGACAGTTCTCTGAAAAGCACTTTGGAATCTTAAGCTATATATTTTAATGAAATTACAATGAACAATTATTTGCTATCTGGAAATATGGAACTCCTATCCCTCCCCTCTCCATACCCAAATACATAAAAAGCCACATTTTAAATTTCATCTCAGTATTTGCCTCTTTTCCTCCAATACTTGAAAAGATTAAGGTTCCATTTATCCCCCCACTCAACTATCTTACGTAGGACTAAATTTGGGATGGGGTTCTTAAAAGTCCTTAAGATGAGGCAAAGGATTCATTTAGGACAACTGTATGGCGCTTCTTTTAGGGCAGAGTGCCACTGTTTCCCTTTAAACATGGGCTGCACAGGGTTTTTGGCTGATCTTTATGCATATGCCGTCCTCTAAATGTGAGGCCTCCAACCCCAAAAACATTAGTTGTCACTGAGAAAGAACTAATTCTTCCTGGTAGGGTGCTTAAAAATGATAACTAATGACATGCAAACCAAAGCATCCTTCCTGCTCTTATCAGTAACTCACTTAAGGATAAAATATTCCATTGGGCCATGCCTAGCAAGTGGAATAAATAAAATAATGAGTCAATCAACTGTTTAATAAAATTTTCATCCTTTGTTTTCTACCTAAATGTTAGACTTAAATATAATCTTGCTCCCCCAAAAAGAAAGGCACTCGAATGAACACAGTATATACAGTTATTTTTTAAAAGACACTGTGTGATGGTAAGGAGAATTCTCAGGGTTGATTTTTTCCTGCTCACTGCCTTTATAACACTGAATTTGCCTATGCTTTCCTGTGCCTCCATGAACTTCTCTAATAAAAAGGAGCACATTACAGAGTATACTCAAGTACAGGGAGGCGGCAGCACATAAAGTGCTAGGGTTTGCACAGTTCTATTTGAGAAATTTACTTAGAAGACAAAAAGTTCAGTTGTTACAATGCTGCTCAAATTTTCTAGCATACTGTAGATATTTTAAAGTTTTAAAATATAATTTTCTAGTAACAAAATAACTAAGCTCACAAAAGCTTTTTGCAAAAACAAAAGTGTTTTCTTACTTCCTTTGATAAACTAAATATTTAGCATCTTCTCTAATACAGGGGAACTAAGGTAGAAATGAGATTGCTGCATAGCAAGTGGTAGTTGCATTCCTGAATTATATTTAGCCCTCATGTCAGATACCATCTTGTGCTATTAAGAGAAAAATACTAGGCTGACAATATGTTCTCAAAAATATTAAAAGTTTTTACACACATGTATGTGTCTAAACAAGCATGAATTCACATGACCTGAATATATCTAAATGACACAGCCTACCACCATATATGCTTTCCTACAAAATGCCACATAAAAATCCAAGAACTTTTGTTTGCACATCTTGTGTTACATAAGCCCTTATCTGAAGACTTAAGTGGCTTTGAGTGACCTCCTGTATATTTAATCCGATAGAAGCCTTTAATTTAAATTAGAATTGTACCATAGGAATAAGAGATATGACTCAAAAGTCTGGGCCCAGAGTTTTCAAAGAGGTAATAAAATGCTAAAACCTAGAAAAGAAAGGGTTTTGAGTCTAAAATGACTACTCATGCACAGATACAGATCAACACGTCTTTGAAATCAGTTTCCTCAGATACTCCAAGAGTGGCTATGGCTCTATTGGCAAGATCTGTCCTCCAACATCATAAGTGAATAGAAAGTAGTGTTCTTGCAAATGTTCTTCATTTTTCTATGAATTTTTAATATACATTATAGTACAGTTAATTGATATTATACAGCTGCATTTCTTGGCTGGGATTTAACAAGCATAAACAAAGTAGTTTAATGAAGGAAAAAAAATCTAAATTAACTTATTCTATATGCAATAGCTCCCCCTAAGTATCATGAAGGCAGAGTACATCATTCATTCACAATCCATTGCTCTATTCCATCAATTTCTCAATCATAACTCACTCTATGTATCACTCATAATTGATCTTTCTCATCTTCAGTTAATCATTCATAAATTTAATAAATATTTAATGAGTCCTTACAATGTGCAAGGCACACAGAATCTGGGAACACCGTGTTACCAAAATAGGTACACTTAAAAAAAAAAAAAAGTCAGGTTGGGGAGGGGTAGTGGTAGAGATATTTACAGATCTTATTGCTTTTTTGCTTGTCAGTAGTATTCTTGATCCACAGGATGGCCTACAATTCTTCCAGTGAAAGATGGATGACATTTGTGTCAATCTAAATCACCTTTTCCTTTAACAATGACATATTTATAGAAAAATAAGTGAAGACTAATGAGTCCCTAAAAATAGACACATCCTTTCCACTGCATGAGCTCATTCATTCCAAGAGATAATATCATGCTACAGCTAGTGAGTTTAGATGTGAACCATTTAGGGAAAAAACACAACCATCCAGGGCAATACTAGGTTTTTCAGTGAATGAACACTTGAAAACTGCAAATTTTAGAAATAAAGCAGCACACAAAAGTCAGATATAAACAGTATCCTTTGGATATTTGTATTTTTACTCCCTACTTAAAGCTATTAGGAAGACAGGAGACCAAGATATATTAAAGGACTGCATGGCTTCATGTAAGGGTGGGTTAAGAGACTTAAAACACATGAAGGCAGTTAACATCAAAGAAGGGCAAGGGACTCTGTGGAAGGTATAAAAAGATGTGGAGCATTATCAAATTTAGCTGATGTTTCACAGAGGATTGTCTGTATTCATGTCTCAACACTCTCACATCAAAGCATAAGAAGCCCTACTACTTAATACTTAAAATGATGATACTTAAAATGATGCTTGGAAGAATGGTAATACTGAGTGAGGCCAGAATTTGGCAACATATATTAGTGGAATGTGCTGAATCTTCCATGTCATCTGTGTGTAGTCTGCCCCCCAAGCCCCACAGGTGCTAAAAATCATAAATTAATAGTTTTATCCATAGAGGTCTAGGTAGACCTTGAGGTATTTGAATCAAAATATGCTTTGTACACAAAGGGTCATAGATTTATGCTCATAATACCAATCATTTTCTCACCTAAATACTATAAAAAGCTAAAAAAGGGTAATTTTTGCCCTAAGAGAGAAGGACAGGCAGCTTCTGTCTACAAGGACCAGTCTAGACAATTTTTTTGGTGTTCTTAAGTCTCACTTGACAGTTTGCCACTCAACAAAATCATGACATACAAGTAAAGGACCTATTCTTTTCCCTTAAAGAAATGCTCCTCACTCAAGTCCAGAGTCTCCGTAACAGTGGTATAGGAGAGGTCTGCTTTTCCCTACATCTGTCTTCTCACCCTACAGGTGACCTAGCATATAAAGAGGAAAACAGGCAAAGCATAGTGCACTTGTTTCTGCCACTATTACATTTCAAACACACACAGGATAATAGACAACTTCCATCATTAAGGGAACTTTTAGAGGGGCAGTTCATATTCATATTGTGTGTGTGTGCGTGTGTTTAATGGGGTATGGAATTAACTGGAAACAGAGAGGAGATTATGTTTAGTACACATCCATGAAATACAACAGATAAGGAAAAATATACAAAAGTGGAGATGACAAAAAAATGGAATGGGAAAATAAAGAGAAAGGTGTGTGGAAAGAAGAAATGCAAAGCATTCTTTCATATTAAGACATTAGACATTACCTGGAACTTTCCCCACACCTGCCTCACCTACCTACAAAACCCAGCCCTTATTATTGAAAAGATAAGATACAGCTAAAAGGTGGATACTTTGGTACGTTGTCCCTGATAAATTTAGTATCAAAGTTTTTAAATTGTTTTATTTTTTAAAATAAAGACTGAAGAACTAACCTTCAAAACTATTCATCCCCCCTGGCTTTTGCCAGTAAACTTTTAATAATCACTTCACAAAAACTTTATAGTTTATCCAGTGTATCCTTAATAACTTAAATTTTAAAAAGGAAGATTTTTAATGGACACATTTCTATGCATAAGCTTCCCATTTTTCATGGTGAATTTGGAGGAAAGTAAGTAGTAATAACTAAAAACAGCATTCTAGGTTTTTTTAAAATTGATTTTAATTGAGGTAAAAACAACCTATCAAAGCTAGTAGTAAAAATAATTTTCTACTACAATTACATAAACTCTTAAAATTTTTTTAAAAAATAACCATTTTTAAAATGGACTATATTGGAAGCATGTTGTTCATATAAATTCCAATACTTCTGACTTTGGTTATGTTGGTCTATGACTTGAGCAGAACATACTAGAGAAAGAGAAATGGTGTGTATTTTCACACATCCATCCATCTGGCCATTTGATTCTCAAAACAACAATTAGATCAAGTAATTTTGAATTTGTATTGTTCTTAAGCTAAACTACAACATAAATTTTTAATTAAAAAAAAAAAAAAAAACTAGCCTATGCAGCAACCACACTGAGGCGGGTTGAGGTGTGTGTGAACCAATCTGGAGAACCAAATGAGAAAAGCCTCAAGTACAGGAATATAAAGGATGAGAAGTTTAAAAGAAAAAAATTAAGACTCACTGTTCAGCAGGAAGGAACTACACAATTATTTTATCCCCAAAGGAATGCCAGTTCTTAACAAAATAAATAAAATGAAAGATTTACTATGGACTTTTAACCTAAAGATGAAGCACATATAGTTAGACAATAATAGCAAACAGTTCATGCAACTATGTAAATAAGAAAGGAAAGCAATATTGCACTAAAAGGCGAACCTTGCAGGACTAATCCACCTCTTTCATTGACTCAACGTAACCAGCCATTTCCTGTATGCATTGGCAAACCTGGCCTGCTCCACGTTCCGGCAGGTGGACAATACTTGATCGATGAACCTGTGCTCCATTTCCAGGCCCAGGGAGTCTGGAGCAGGGGTCCGCTTCAGGCGTTTGGTTTCCTGGGAATAGCCTTGCTTGCTAGAGTCACTGAGTCCATCCACCTCCATTGCCTGAGATGTATGCGGTCCTGCTGGGATGAGGTGCAAGTCACTCAAAGTCCCCCCTGGGCTGTCTGCAGGTGACAACTGGACCACGCTGTGAGGAAACCTACCATTTAAGTGATGCTGAAGATAGAAAACATGCCGCCTGTGAAAGAGGAGGGTAAGGAAGAGAATAGAAAAAGAAAAATCACATCACAAAGTCAAGCTTTTCAGAAAACACAAAAAAGTCGATAATCTTAAAACATACAGTACTCAGTTCAGTGCCCACTTCGTAACCCAGAGCTATCTGGGGGAAGGAGGAAGAATAGTTAAGATGTAGTCTCTGGGTATTTGGACAGAGCCTCACAAACCCAGATTACTGGTTTGTGAGAAAGAATGCTACCCCAAAGGTGTTTAAAAAAAATGGACTAAGATGATGACAATCACTTGGTGTTGTTACACCTGTTACTATAATATGAAACTAGAAATGGGTCTTAGCTCAATCTCCGCTATAAGTTAAAATATAAAACAAAACCAAAGATTAACCTCATTGATATCCTAAAAGACAAGTGATTTTCAGAAACAAGAGAATTAAATATTAGCTCCTCTAGAGGCTTAGTGTATGGCCTCTATCCAATACTTTCTTTAATAAGAACAGAACTACTGTGGTTGGACTTATTATCTTAGAAACCTTCTGAATTCTCCCCTAAATCCAGCACTATAGTCTTATTAAACACCGACATGCAGTAGGGATGTGCTGGGCTCTGAGAAAAGTATGTTAAAAGACACAGTTCCTGTTCTTCCTCTAAGGAGAGTTCTCCTGCCCTTAGAATCATCTGGAGTTATTTGTTAAAAATGAAGATACATGTGCCTAATTTCCAAAAATTGTGACTCAAAGGGGTGCACATCTCTGTACGAAATAAGGTAAACTACCTTAGGTAGTTTCTAGGTTGTTATACTTCATCATTCATATTAATAACTCTAAGCCCTTAAAAGAGAATTCTATTCATTTTCCCAGCTTATTTGGGAGCAGACAAAGGAGCATATAACACCCATTTTACAGAGGACAAATCTTAAAAGGGCTGATAAGCTGCTTTAGGGCACTGAATCAGTAGAAAATATAATTCATTCCTGTAATATACAGGTCATCCCAACTGTCTCTTCTCCCCACTCCAAACTCCAATTAATCTTTATATAAACAAAGAAAGTTTCTGTTCTAATGATCTAGCTCTCTCTCAAACACAAATATAATTTTTAATATTCTTTGAGTCTTGCTATTAATGTGTCTAAATATAAAACAGCAATAAAAAAATCGGTAACAGCAAAACATGCAAGTCAAGATCTATCTTCTCTCCTAAAAATGTGTAATAAAAATGTTTTGTTTTTAAGGGAAGAAGAAAATTCTGTATTTATGAAGATGCCAAAGAGGGGGACTGTCTTCCATCTTCTGATATATCTTCCAAATATATTTAGACTGGAAAAAGGGAACAAATCACATTTAACTTAAAAAATACACAAATATTTAAAATGCCTACCTCCCGCCTAACACAGGCAACTCTTTTGTCTACAAACAGAATCCTGTAACTTGAAGTAAAATCTGTAGATATAATGCCAGAGATGCCTCCAACTAAATGATAATCCAAAATAAATCAATCGGGGGTTCCCATACCTGGATTTCATTTCAACATGAAAAGTACAGTCAAAGGTTCTTAAAACTCAAGTTATGAGGTTGCTAACCCTCTTTCACTCCTTCCTAATAATCCTGATTCACTCCCAAAGTACATATTACTTTAAAAAAGCAAAAAGTGTCAAGAGATTATACTTAAGGTAAATTAATCTGCAGGCCATCACGGTTGGGAAGAACAATAAAAATGTCTAACTATTCTCAGGGTCTAATCAATGGTCTCAGCCCTGACTGTGCATCAAATTTACCTGTCAGGGTTTTTTCTTTATATTTTAAAAAACAGATGGCAGCACTCCATCCCAGATATGCTAAGTATCAGGATCTCCAAGGAGGGAGTCCAGAAACTTTCTTTAGTTTGAAAGTAACACACCTTATTCTGTGGCACAGTCAAGGATGAACGCCACCATCTTGAGCCGTTGGCAAAGATCTGCATGAGGAACTTCATATTGATCATGACCATGAGGAGGAGTATATGGTAACACAAACTCCTCTGAAGCACTCAGGCAAAGTTCCACAATCAGATTACCATATTTACCCAAGTAGGCACGAGTCAGATGTAAGACCTTCTGTAGCTCTCATAAGGACACACAAAGTTTTATGCAGGAAATAGATCTTCCTTTCTCTTACCTATGACACCAAAGGGTTTCATGTCCTGGGTAGGAATCAATAAGATCAGTGCTGAATTCAACTTCTTCTTCTAGAAGATGGGGAAGATTTATCCTTGATTCCTCTGCTGAAGCCACTGCTTCTTCATCTTTTGGAAGAACTATAGCTGGCTCACTTCTCAACGTATTTTGCTCCAATACAGAACCATCTGTCACAGTTTGGCTAACCAAAGACTTTAATAAAAACTGGCGGTAGTGAAATCCACTGTGGTCTGAAACATGCATGGACGCCCAGTGTTTAGTAGAAGATAGTTCATCAAGAAGAATCTTGTAGGAAGAAAAAAGGGAAGTGAAATGAGGAATTGCCAAAGGTTTTACTTTCTCCATTAATGCTTTGGATTTCTCTTCCGACTCATTTCTTGTTTTGACAACACCATTCCTACCAATATTTTGTATATAATGCCCAACACAGTGTTGTCATTTAGTGGAAGCTTGCACTTAGTGGAAGCTCAGTAAATTCTAATTTTCCCTTTCTTTTATAAAGTAATTGATTTTTTTTTTTTTTTTTTTTTTTACTGCCGCAGAATTTACAGAGCTTTCCCTAGACTTTGATCACATTCTGACTGGCACACACATAGAAAAGACAGATTCTAAAATAATGATAGACATTTGGGTGTTCATTTTCAAGTAATGCTTATATTGAAGGAAAAATATAAATTCAGAGATCACTTTGATGGAAACTTCCTCTTGCATTTAATGAATCTGTATTATACCTAACTTACTATTTGTTCAATAGACTCAATGTAATTATTTCTTCTTCACTGTAAGTGTCATCAGGGCAGAGACCATGTCTGTTTTGTTCACTACTTAATTCTAAGGGTTTACTACAAAAACATGATGCAAGAATAACAGGAATTTTCAAGTGCTCATGACTTTCACTATCTGTCTCAAACTTACTTAACATCAATGATAAATGGCTTTTTTAAGTAGGTAAGACAAAATTCAGCAGTGAATTCTTTAAATCTGCAAACTAAAGAATTTCAAATGGAATGATAAAAAGAAAAGCAGCATTTATGAAAAAATAAGAGTGGGATTGCTGGATCATATGGTAGCTCTATTTTTAGTTCCTTGAGGAACCTCCATACTGTTTTCCATAGTGTCTGCACCAATGTACATCCCCACCAACAGTGTACTAGGGTTCCCTTTTTCCTACATCCTTGCCGACATTTGTTATTTTTGATGATAAACTTTTTGATGACAGCCACTCTGAGAGGAGTGAGGTGGTTTTCATTTGCCTATCTCTGATGATTATAATTTCAAAACATTTTCATCATCTCCAAAACAACCCCTATTCCTATTAGGAGTCCTCTAATTCCCCATTCCCCCTATCCTCTGGCACCCACTAATCTGCTTTGCTTATTCTGAATATGTCATATAAATGGAATACTACTTTCAATCAGCATATTGTTTTCAAGGTTCACCATGTTATAGTATTTATCAGAACTTCATTCCTTTTTTATGGCTGAATAACAGACCACTGTATGGATATACCATATTTTGTTTTTCTATTCCTCAGATACTGGACATTTGGGGTATTACTTTTTTTTTTTGGCTTTTATGAGTAATGCTGCTATGAACATTCTCATACACACTTTGGTATGAACATATGCTTTCGATATTTTTGGATATATACCTAGCAGTGGAATTGTAGGGTCACACATGGTGTTTCTATGTTTAATTTTTTGAGGAAATGCCAAACTTTTCCCCAGTGGCTGCACTGTTTCACATTCCTACCACCAATGTATAAGGGTTCCAATTTCTCTACATCCTTGTCAACACTTGTTATTGTCTTTTTTATTTTAGTCATCCTAGTTGTGTGAAATGGTATCTCACTGTGGTTTGATTGGCATTTCCCCAGTGGTTAATGCTGTTGAACATCTTTTCATGTCTTTCTTGGTCATTTGTATATCTTTTTTGGAGAAATGACCCTATGTGCTTTTTCAGGTGACACACGGTATCAGCTTTCAATTGGCTAGTAGTAATGAACTCTGTTCAACTGTGACTGTTTCCTTCCACCCCACCCTCAAATTAGACTATTTTAAAATTTTACTTCAGTATATGTCCACTGAAACACACAAACATTACAGGGAACAAAAAATAGAAAATTAAAACCTCTCATAATTCTACTCCCTACCACTGGTAAACATTCTTTATTCTCTAACCTTTTTTTTCTGACTAGAAAATGCATGCTTATAGAAAATATAAGAAAATATATCTGTAACAGCACTGTGTTTGTGTGTATAAATATCTGTTGAGCACTTACAATACGCCAGGTACTGTTCTAAACACGTTAAATAGCATTCAACGCTAATAACATAAAAAAAATTGTAGTAGGCCCATCTCTTATTTAGTTTTATATCCTTAACCTATAATGAACATTTTTCTTTAAATAATCTTCTAGAATATAATTTCTGGTAGCAATAAAATATTCTACTTTGTGATGGGCTGTAATGTAACCAATCCCTTGTTACTAGAGGATGAGGCTGTTTCCAGTCTTTCACTATCATAAACGGTATTTTTATATACCAAACTCCCATATTTAATATAACAGCCAGTGTTTATTGATCAATTAGTATGAGCACTTGTGAGAGCCACGTTATGTAGATTCTCCCACTTAATTTACGTCCCTCGATGAGGTAGGAATTATCATCATCCCCAATTTACAGATGAGAAAACTGAAGGTTAGAGAGGCTAAGCAACGTTCTTAAGGCCACACAGCAAATTGGTGGGAGAGTCAAGATTCAAATTACGTCTGTATGACCACTGAGTGTAGCCTTTAATCACTATATCATAATGCACCTCCCAGTTTTTCTTTAGGATGAATTCCTAGAAGCAGAACTGCTAGATTAGAGATAACACACATTTTGGGGGGTAACATCTGGTAAATGCTGCCATGTTGCCCTTTGGTAAGATTATACCAATTTCTACAATGCTTGTTTTTATACCCTTATCAATGCTGAATATGAGCACTTTAAAAAATCATATTCAGTTTTCTAAGTAAAAAAATGCCACTCAGTTCATATGTATTTTTAAGCTGCTCTAGACAACTGGTACTTTTGTGATTACTTCCTCTAACAGGCAAAGCATAATACATGATCTCCTAGCTGGGCCCAATGGCTTACAAGGACAGAAAGGGGATTTTGTAAATTCAGTGCACTTCACTGAGAGTGAGAGACAGTGGCAGTGGTGACAGGAAGAGTGCCAAGTCACCCCAAGGGCAGAGGAGGGCAGACTGACAACATGTGAGGCTAGCAGTGGACCAGGGCAGATAAGTCAACACATTACTAACGCGTTGTCATCTTCAACAATGGATGGTCTCAAGGAACCAAGAATTTCACCTTGGCCTCATGTTTCTGATTTATGGAAATGCCACTTTAAAAGGTTCACATAAAGGCAGGAAAGTTTCCAAAGACCTCTCAGCTTACCTGGACTCTGCCTTCCTTTATCCTCAACCCTCCCCTTACCTCTTTCCACCTCCCACAGGATACCAAGTTGTGGAGTGGAGATGACTGGTTTTAAAGCACTCCATATCCCTCACAACCCACCAGATAACTTGAATTCATTCCTCCAGACACCCCCACAGTGTAGCATCCCTCCCTCTGGCAGCTGTTTCCAATGAGCCCAGTCTGGATGAGGAGCCATTTCTGTGATCCCACTGTACCCGGAGATTCCCTCAGTTCCTGCAAGTGTCACACTGCTTTGTAACTGTCGGTATGTGTTTCTTCAACTAGATTTTTCAATTTGTTGAGAGCAAGCTTTTTGTCTTTATGCCTCACCCAGTGTATACAACAGTGTCTGGGACTGATAGGGTTTCACTACTTTTTCATGAATGAATTGCACTGAGTTGACCTAGCAAATTGGTGGGCAAGTTTCATCTAAGTTTTCTATCTATGGGGAGCAGAGAAAGGAACTAAAATTTAGTGAGCCTCTATTAGGTGCCCAGTACTTTATACACATTACCCCAAGTAATTCTCAGTAATCCACTGAGGCAGGCAGTAGAGCCCCTATCTTACAGATGAAAACATTAAAGCCTTACTTTACACACACAGCTAATAGGGCCAGAATCTGAACTCAGGTTAATGTGATTGTCTTTTCTCTTTCCACTCCATTAGGTAGCCTCCCCTCCTGAAATGCAAAGCCATGTAAACTGGAGGGAAGGGCTTCTCTTCCAGAACTGTTGGCTTAAAATCCCTCAGAAGTGAAGGCTCTCCTAATTATCCTGGAGGAATCTCTGGCTAGGACAGAGAGAGGGGAGAGGGGAGAGGAGGCCTGAAGGGAGACGTAGGAAGGGGGTGGTGAGTAAAAATTAGAGAATGCTTCGCTATTAATCTGAAAGCACCACATGAGACATTCTGACCCCTTTAAATTGTCTAAAGCCTGGGAAGCTTTTAGAAGAGTACCTTAGATTCTTAAGGCACTGATACCACAAGAAGTGAAGAAAAAATAGAGAAGCTGTAGTATGTAAGAAGGAGCACAAGGATACCTGGCTCTCATTCTGATGAGTAATAAATGGTACAACCGTGGCTAAGTCCAAGCCATTAAAATTCTATGGAAACTTCCATCTCCTCATTTCTAAACTAAAAGGATTAGGCTGTGACAGTTCTCAACCTGGCTCTGCATCCAAATAACCCCGAGCCTGTGAAAAATACTGATCTCTAAATCCTACCTTCATTTCAGTTCAGTAGGCCTGGGGTGGGACACAGGAATTCTCAGGTAATTTACAGATTCAGCCAAGTTTGGGAACACCTGGGTGAGATCCTCTGTTCCCTCCCCAGCAGAGGAGATTGTGAAAAGGCAGCCAGCTGATTTAGCACTTTAAGTCACAAAACAAAAGACTACCAAGAAAGAACAATTTCAGTTCCATAAGGTTTAATAATCTCTTCCTGTTTCAGGGCAAAATGAGTTATGCTGTCTTCCTTACTGCTTAAACCTGCTTTGTTCTACCAATGGACTAGCCTTAAGAGTGTCAAAACCGTGCTGGTGAGGAATGCAAACTTTAAAAAAAAAATTACCAGGGTTTCTCGGGAGGTATCAGTTCTTACAATCCTCTCCGGCCTACTGGGTCATTAGTTCCTCTACTTCTTTCTTTTAAAGCTCCTCTGAGAAGGAACTACTATATAGTACCAGAAGATTTAAATGGCAGGCAGGAAGTATGCCTAGGGACATAGAATAACAGCCCTACCTTGACATCTAGCTTGGCCAGGTGCTGTAAAACCCAGATGCGATGGGACCAGGCATTATAGTTGCTTGGGTATCTCCCTGCTGCTTCACCACAGACCTCCATCTCTTCTCGTATTAGTTGCTGTGTCCTTTCTGCAGGAATTATTCCCAAGTTTCCTTTGGTCACAAAGGAAGGCAAGGAGGTTTCCTGAATTAGCTGTTGTAGCACCCATCGCCTGTTAAGGTAACATGTGGGAAAGAAATGAGGAAAGAAAATAAACCACAGAGGAAAACAACCAGAGTTTTCTTTATTCTCAATTTAATTTCCATTCATAGACAATGCAAAACAATGCCCAGTTTTCAAACTTTTTTTTGGGGGGGGGTTGTTTTGTTGTTTTTGTTTTTAAAGACATAATTAATTTGAGCAGCACGGATATGGGTGGTGGCAGGGAATAAAGGACAAAGATTAAACAAAAAGCTTTCCGAAATGTTAACATTTGTCAAAAAGAGAATGTCATCAGTTCCAAAATGACAACTTCAGAACTTCATTTGGCCAGGAAATGTAAAGGCAACGTATGTGTGTGTGTGTGTGTGTGTGTGGTGGTACTGTGTGTGTGGGAGGGGGTGATATTAATTAATGGCTGGTAAATAATCAAGAGGAGCATAGTTCACTTTTATTTATTTTTTAAGATTTTTTTTTTGATGTGGACCATTTTTGAAGTCTTTATTGGATTTGTTACAATATTGCTTCTGTTTTAAGTTTTGTTTTTTTGGCCGGTGAGGCATGTGGGATCTTAGTTCCCTGACCAGGGATTGAACCTGCACCCCCTGCACTGGAAGGAGAAGTCTTAACCACTGGGATACCAGGGAAGTCCCGGTTCACTTTTCATTATATGTGCATGCCTCGTCCTACGTGTATTTGTTTGTTTGCAAACAAGAAGCTGTATTAAGCTTTCATGAAGCAAAATTTCTATATTATAGCACAGAATCTGGAAGGAAACAAATACAATATGATTAGGTAAACCACCAAGGAGGTTTTAAAATGTCTTTATCCACAGATTTTCCCTTTGTCTATTTAAGATTTTCACTAGCATACATTTAAATGAAAAGCACTAAAAAAGTGTCTCTAACCACTTAATGTCTTCAGGTTTTACAAATATTTTCTCATAAGAAAGCATTCTTTTTATATTAAAAATTTCCAACCCAGGGTACAGAAAATTGAGTAAGAAAACTCATTTTGTCATTTTCAAATAATAGAAGTTATTTTTAACAACCAAAACTTGCTTTATAAAATAATAAGCCAATAAATGATGGCTGCATATTTAATAACTCCCTTCCCCTGCCACCACCCCTTTCCTAACCTCTATGCACACAATCATATATCTCTCTGTAGTCTGCTATCCCTATTTCTAGTAGGAAGAAAATACAGCTAACTATATCATTTGGAAGTAGCTGCTCTGCAAGGCTAGCCAAAGGCAAGATTACAGTTAAGAAACCTTAAACTGACTTTAAGATCCTAAAAATACTCAGGATGTAAGAAAAGTTATAAGGGGCTTAAGAACAGATTTCTTCAGAGATTCTCCTCACTGACCCCAACCAGTAAGCCTACACCATCTCATTTTAGTCAAAAGAGAGTAGTTACATGGGATCCAAGAGTAGGATGCTTCCAGATAGCCAGGATTTTGAAAAGAGTTCTTACATGCACTTTGGATATCTGCTTCAGGCCTTTAACCTAAAAATATTCTTTGCATTTATGGTCTTAGCAACTCTAGTTCAGCCCACACACCATTCACCTCAGTTGCCCTTACTTGGTTAATTTTAATAACCATAACCATCACCACCACCATCTTTACCAGGAACACACCTGAATGAATTAAATCCAAGTTTAATAAAACTCAAGTTGCTCATTACAGTTGAATATCTAAATGCAATTTCCATGATTGCTTCAGATAGTTAATAATAATAGCTAAAATTTACTGAGTATTTCATATATGCCAGGCACTATGGTAGTGTTTACATGCATTATCTGATGTAAACTCAACCATTTACTCTGAGACAGGTATAATTATTATTCCCATTTTACAAATGATAAAACCAAAGCTTGAAGAGGTTAAACAATTTCTGAAGATCACATAAAGTGATGGCATCTAGACTTAAATGTAGATATAATTTGACTTTAGAATTCATACTCTGAATCACTGTGTGACCTGCTTCACATTCTGTGTTTGTTTTTTTTTTCTCCAGCCATTCTAAATTCTAAGTAAGAATCCTATGGTGTAAATTAACCAAACCTGTGAATCCATGTTTCTGGACTCTTTGGAAACTTAGTTAAGGCCAGTTTTCCCAGATGTAAGTCCTTAATTGGATTTAAAGTGCCAGAGAGGATCAGCTCTTTTCTGTAAAAGAAAAATAAAAAGAACCATTACTTTGCCTTTCTACAGAAACATACTGCACGACTATTAATATAACCTCATTGTGAAGCAAATTTCCAAGAATAAAAAAAAGAAAACATAAAACTCTCATAAATGTCACACAGTAATCAAGAATGTATTCTCATAATCTTGAAATAACAAATTAAAAAACAGAAACAGAAGCTCTTAAATCAACAGTGGAACTTTAGTTATCTATTTGGTAGAAGGCAAAGGGGTTTTCTGGCTTGTATCATTTCCAAAACTTACGAGGCCTGACTTCAGTATCTGTAGGGCAAATCCAATACAAGTCAAGAATTGTAGCTTCCTAAGTAGGACGTGATATGGTCTAGTTTGTTACCAAAAAACACACATACAGCAACACATTGGACTGAGATGTAGGAAAAAAATCGTTCATTCAATAACTACCCTAACAAAATTATTATTATTATTTTTGGATTTTCCCTTCTACCTTTCCTCATATGCATATGTATTTTAAAATATAATTTTATATTCTGCTCTTATATCTTAAGAATTACCCCACAGTTCTATATAATTTTTAAAATGAACATTTTAAATGGTAAAATAGTTTTCATTCCATAGCTATCCTGTAATTTAATGACCTTTCCCCCTGTAATTAGACATTTTAGGTTGCTTCCAAGTTTTTGCTATTCTAAAAGAATTCTGAAACAAAAATCTTTGTGCTTATAACTTCTGTTTGTACTACTACTTAGGATAAGTTTCCAAAAGACATATTACCAGGTGAAATACTTGGATGGCTCTTGATACACTAGACCATTCCTTTTTGAAATATAAACAGAAGTAAAAGGAATATGAGCTTTTTGTTGTTGTTTTAAAGCTGTTCAAAGCTTCAGTGCAATTATAAACTATGTCACGCAAGAGTTCCACCTATTTCTCAGGTTACTCTAATTTAAGTTTAGATTGAATTTCTCAGGTAAGTTTTTAATAATAAGCTCTGATATTACTGATTACACTCCTATTTATCAATTTATCTACTGTTTTATAATAAAATTAGGTCACTTGCTAGTTTTTATTAACTTTAAAATGTCTTTCCTGTGGTAGGGCTGATCATTCATTTACTTTAGAGATGTTAATCTCAACAAAACCAGAGCCCAGCTCATATGTCTCAACTACTTAGATGGATTTAGTTCCTAAATACCACAATACATTTTCTTTCCAACAGCAATGTACTATTTCTAAAATTTTATTTGATAAGGAAAATAAATTCCTTTTTAATGAAAATACTATATAGTGATAATAAATACTTGCATTTTACAATCAATTTTATTTCAGACCAGTAACTTCACTCTGTAAAATAATCTGAAGTGATACCAAGGTTTATGACTGCTTTAAAAAATGATTTATTGACTATTTTCTTTCAATGTGCAGGAAATCTATGTCATTAAAAGAATATTTTAATGCAACAGCCAGTTATTTCTGCAGTTCTAGATCCCTTCTGAAATCAGTAACGTTTTGTTCATACAATAAGTCAGGATACCTGTAGTGTAAAAGAAGGCAAAATATTGCTCTATGTAATTTAAACTACTTTGTAGAGCACTTGTTTCTCAGAGTAGGGTCCCTAACTGCAACATCATCATCATTTGGAACTTGTGAGAAATATAGATTCTTAAGTCTCACCCCAGACCCATTGAATCAAAAACTCCAGTGGGGCAAAACCATGTGTTTTAACAAGCCCTCCAGGGCACACTAGAGTTTAAAAACCACTACTGTAGAGAACTTATTGTATTAAGCCAAATTTTCATTTACTAAATTTAAAACCTCTCCTTATTTAAAACTGCCTACCTATATTCCCATATATGTCTATATATAAGGGGAATTAAAATTTTCTTCAGAAAAGAGGAAGTTACCTTACAACTGAATCTTGACAAAGTTTCTTAAATAAGGGCCATCTCTTAATCTCTTTATTTTGAACAACAAAGTCATATTTGTGAAGATATCTTAGTCTGAAACAACCTCAATCAATGGTATATATGGATGCTTAAAAAGATCATCTGATAGAATCATTAAAAAAGGTAGCAAAATTTTACTATCAATTTAATAAACATTCCTAGGAAAGGACTGAACATTGCAGGCGTTGGATCATTATAAAGCAAGTTTTCAAAAGATCACTTGAAAAAGAAATATGGTAACTGGTTAAGTTATGGCTATCATATAACCTAGAGATCCAACAAAAAACCACCTGCTTTAATATATTCAAGTAGGAATCTCGTCTGAGATAAAACTTCCAGTCACACATGGATTTGGAAAGTGCTGTATCTGAAACAACTAAAATGTAAGTAAACACGATGTGTTCTGGAAAACTGTGCTAGATAACTCAAAAAATAGTTCTTGTGATGACAAAAAGTCACTGATGTCAATAAGCCATGTGAGAAGTTTGAACTGCCTAATGAAATGTGAGAGCAAAATGAAGAATTTATAAATTAAAATATTTCAGGTAACATGTTATTTTAAAGGTGTGTAACTAAATTGAAAAATTAAATATCCTAAGAAGAAATTTGCTTATTTCATGTAAGTTTACAAATTGATATTAGCCTAAAAAAATCTTTTTTTTTTTGGACTGTTATTGAGGAAATGGAGTATTGTCTTAAATTTGAGGTGACTTTATTTTCTGACATACTGAATAAGCTGGGCTTCTATATTCATCCTAAAAGCCTTAGGTGGTCCATTGCTAACAGATGAAGAAGGCATTAAGTGAGGGTCATCAAATAAATATGGAAAAAACTAATTAGGAAAGGACAAGGCAGCTGTGTCATTTGGGATAGAGAGCAGGGTGGTAAGAAACAGTGCTATGCTACACATGCAACCTTGTTATGGGATTAAATTATGTGAGGGCTGACTTTTTTCTAAATGTGGGTGAAGGGAGGAGACTAAAGAAGTTTTAAGAAATAATAAAAAGTAGAATGATAAAAAGGAATGAGGTTTCTCACATAGCAGATTTTTCAAACAATAAAAGTTACTCCTTTAAAATTTTTGCTACACATTTCACTTACTAATTAAACAGTATATGAAAAACCTCATTACTTTCCCTTGAAGACTGTAGTTCATCACTATGAAAATCAGCTAGTGTTGGTTAAAACATACCCACAGGAGCCTCCAGGCTACTACTACATAGTACTTAGTACTACTACTCAGGTTAAGTAGTGTGTTTTCTTGCTCTATATGAGTTCCTGTGCTTTTATATTTCTGCAAAGTTTACCTTATTTTATAAAGTTTTTATGTCTTCTCTACCATCTCAAACTATGGCTTCTCTCTGCTGTCACTCTATCCAAAATTTGTAGGAGACCAGGGGCCATGTGTATCATGTCCATGGCTAAATCTCAACTGGTTAGCCTCAGTACTTGGCATACAGTAAATACTGAATAAACATATGCCACCGTTTTTTCACCCCTTAATCTTCAGTTATTTTGTGTGAAATAACAATAATGATAATAATAAAAGTCATCCTCATAAAAACTACCATTTATTGAACACTTCTCCTGAATCAGGCAGTGTGTTAAGTGAATTACATATATTTTCTACTTCAATTCTCACAAAGATCCTGTATTATGTTAAATAATATGCAACTGCCAATATTCAATGTTTTGTTGTTTTTTTAAAATAAACCTTTTATTTTAGAATTGTTTTAAATTTACAGAAAAGTTCTTAAGAATAGTACAGAGAATTTCTGTATGGCCTGTACCCAGTTTCTCTTATTATTAACATCTTATATTATTACAGTACATTTGTCACAACTGATGAAGCATTGATAGATTAGTATTGGAAATCCATACTTTATTCAGAATCACTTCGTTTTTACCAAACGTCCTTTTTGTATATCAGGGTCCCACCAGGATATCACATTATATTTGGTTGTTATATCTCTGTAGGCTCCTCTTGGTCCCTTAGATATACCTTGTTTTTGATGGCCTTGACAGTTGTGAGAGTACTTATTGGGTATTTTGTATGATATTTTTCTCATGGTTAGACTAGGGTTATGGTTTTTGAGGGGACCACAGAGGTAAAGTGTCATTTTCATCATATATCATAGGTACATAATATCAGCATGACTTGTCACTGTTTATGTTGACCTTGAATACCTGGCTTAGGCAGTATACGCTAGATTCCTCCACTGTACTTTTTGGGAAAAGGTTACACTTTAAGGAGTGAAGATATATGCTCCATCTCTTTGAGGGGAGTTACCTAGATAAATTATTTGGAATTTTTCTGTATGGGAGAGTTGTCTATTATCTCTTATTTGTTTATTTGAGCATTTCTTTTATCAGTATGGACTTATGGATATCCATTTTCTACTTTGGGGTATAATCCAATACTATGTTATTTTACTGTTCAAACTGTTCCAGCTTTGGCCAATGGAAGTACTTCCTTACTTTCTGTCTCTCAAAGATGTTCCAGGCTCATTTGGTGTATTTCCCGGCTTGGTCCTAGAATCAGCCATTTCTCCAAAAAGCCCAGCTCCTTTTATTAGAGAATGGTGTTAGAAACCAGGATCTGAAAGTTTGGATTTAATCATTTCCGATTTACAAAAAGAACAATTTTATATGGTACAACCCAATGTTACCTCAGTTTTACAGATGAGGAAACAAAAGCTGGGAGAGATTCAGTAACCTGCTCAAGGTCTCCAAGCTCAAAGTGTCTGAACCAAACATCAAATCTGCACAAAGTAAAGTTACCAATTAAATTTAAATCAATCTTTACTTTGAGTAAAGAATATGAATCATTGGAGCTTGGTGTCGGCTCTTCTAGCTGCTCAAAGATGTTTTGCTTACTCTATGTTCACAGACTGAGGGAAAAATAGGACATTATTACGAAGTCAACCTCTTTCATCAATTAATTCACCAATTTTCAAAGCAAATTCAAAGCAAAAAAAAAAAAAAAAAAGTACCAGTCATTTTTTTTCTAGAATCAGCTGGGTTTTTAAACTATATGCATCACATACTATAATCACAGATCAGCTCAAAAACTTATTCTTGCCCTTGTTTTTCTTCCTAAGACTGCGACACCTATAAAGTGAACTACTGATACGTTACAACATCTTTTAGCAGTTTATAAAATACAGCCAAAGATCATTCAACGATTCCCAAAGTTACTGCAGAAGAAATGTACCAACAATTAAACATAAAATGTTGAGTATTTGATTTGTGAGAACTTACAGCATTAGATCAGTTTATTTCCAAAGTTGTTTGTTTTTTGCTCAAAATGGACTCATGACTCTGTCTTTACATGTCAATCTTACCAATACAAATTAAAATTTACTAGAACACATATCTACAATGGGTTTCTTAAAAATCAAGATTTCCTTTCTACTCATCTAGCACAAAACTTACTAAATCATCTTACTAGAATAGCTTCAAGATTAACTATCAACATCACTGAAGTCAGATTTATGGAGCAATTTCCCTTCATAAGACCAAACCACACACAATCAACACAGTTTCAACAGAATCATTAAAAAAAAAAATCACTTAATTCAGATTTTTTTTTTTTTTTTTTGGCGGTACGCGGGCCTCTCACTGTTGTGGCCTCTCCCGTTGCGGAGGACAGGCTCCGGATGCGCAGGCTCAGTGGCTATGGCTCACGGGCCCAGCTGCTCCGCGGCATGTGGAATCTTCCCGGACCAGGGCACGAACCCGCGTCCCCTGCATCAGCAGGCGGACTCTCAACCACTGTGCCACCAGGGAAGCCCTAATTCAGATCTTTTATTTCACAGCTATGGAAACTAAAACTCCTGAGAAGTTAAAGGTCTTGTCCAAGGCAACTGCTAGTTAATTGATGAAACAGGACTAAGATTCATATATCTTAAGAACTAGGTTCTCTCTTCACCACTAAACTGCCATATAGAATATACAATGAATTATATGTGTTTGTGTATATACATTATGCTAGTAAGAATCTTTTTTTGTGGGAGGATTTTAAATTCCTCTGTAATGATGAGGAATCTGTGAACATAAATAAAAATGGTACTCCCACTTCTCTATTACACTCATTTCTTTTTCACTGAATTTAATAATTTTCAGTGCCCAGTCTGCAAACTGAGTATCTATTGTATACCAGGCACTAAAGTGTTAGAGGCTAGGGAAACAAGGAAAAAAAAAAAGACATGGTCTCTACCCTTAAGAAAGCGCTCAGTTTTAAGTTTATAGTACCTTCCTAAAAGTCTCCTTTGTTGATTCTTCCTCATCTCGCAAACTCTAGAACAGCGCTGTCCAATAGAAATATAATGTGAGTCATACATGTGAGCCATATATGTAATTAAAAATTTTCTAACAGCTACATTAAAAACAAGTACAAAGTAATATATTGTATTTAATTAATATACCCAAAATATAATTTCAACATGTAATCAATATAAAAATTACTAATAAGAAAGATATTTTACTTTTGGGGGTACTCAGTCTTCAAAATCTGATGTGTAGTTTACACTTACAGCACATCTCAATGGAGACTAGTCATATCTCAAGGGCTCAATAGCCACTTGTGGCTAGTGGCTACTATACTGAACTGTGCAGCTCTAGAAACCTGTAGTGTCCCAGTGCTTAGTCTTTGGACTGGTTCTCTTCTAATATCTATACCCACTACTTTGGATATCTCAAACAATCTCATGGCTTTAAATACCATACATTTTCCAGTGATTCCCAAATTATATCTGGCCTAGAACTCTCGCCTGAACTTTAGATTCATACACAACTGCTTGGACACAAACCTAACATGTCCCAAACTGACCTCTTGACTTCCAACCAGCACCTGCCCCCTCACACACTTAAATCTGCTCCTCTTCCAGACATCCCCATTTCAGTAAATAGCAACTCCAACCTTTCAGTTGCTCAGGCCAAAAACCAGAGTCAATCTTGACCTTCTTCATTCTCTCACATCCAATTTATCATCTGTGTCTTTAAAATCAGTTTATTAAATACAGTCAAAGCTTACATAGTTTATAAAATACAGTGAGAATCTTACCTGCTTCACACCACTTCTAGTGCTGAGCTTTATCTACCTCAGTCACCATCATCACTCACCTAAACTACTGCAACCACTTCTTAACTTCCTAACCACTCCCTGCACTCCTACAGTCTACTTTCCACACAGGAACCAGAGTTTTAAAACATAAGATATTGTCCCTCCTAACCTTGAAAACCTTCAATGACTTTCTATCTCACCCCAAGTAAAAGTCAAAATTTCTTATTGCTGTCTTATTGACAGCAGCTTATGAAGATCTACAAAGCCCAGTGAGATCTGGCCCATCACTCTCTGGCCTCATCTCCTGTTACTCTCTCCCTCATTCATGCTACTCCAGCTACCCTGGCTTCCTTGCTGTTCCAGAATAACCAGGAACACTTCAGTCATGACTGAGGGCTTTTCCACTTGCTGTTCTCTCTACGTGGAATGTTCTTAGCCCAAAACTGACAGAGATTGATCCCTGGCTTCATGGCAGTCTTTGCTCAAATGTAGCCTATTAAAACTGCAATACCATCCATTCCTTCCATTCTCTTACTGGTCTTCCCTACCTTCCTTTCCCACTTTTTCTCCATAGGATTAAGCAACACTTGATCTACCATATATTTCACTTATTAATGTCCTTATTGCTTTTCTTCCTCTACTAGAATAAAAGTTCCACAAGGACAGAGATTTTTGTTTGTTTTGCTCATGGTTCTATTCCCAGTGCCTAGGACCTAGCATAGAGTATACAGTTAATCAATAAATATTTGATGAATGAATGAACAAATGTTGTCAAGTATTATTTGGGTTAAATGAGATAACATATAAAGTTGTAGTATGGTCCCTGGAATAGAGTAGCCACTCATAAACATTAGTCTACTCCCTAACCACTGTGGAGCTTTCCATGAAAGAAAATCAGAATTCTAAAATTTGTAAATTTTTAAAGCCTTCTATCTCATTCTATCCTTTCTCACTCTTTACTCTAAATATCTGATCATTATCAGTCAAAAGACAATTTAAATAATAGAGGTTACCTAAATTTAATAAAACTAGCTACAAATTTAAAATTCAGTGGGTATTATAAAACACTAACGTGGAATTAAAATTCACAGAAAATTGAAGTATTGTTTAAGTCATCTTTAAAGATAAAGAGCTATAATTTATGGCTCTTTCCTATAGGAAATTTTAAATGAATTCACAATGTTCAACAGGACTTCACTTTTATTTATCTACAATTTGTATCCTGCTTTCCTCCAGGAAAATTTGTGTTAGTATAAAGAACCACCAATTTTTAAAAACCATACATACTGTTTAAATGAAAATTTTAAGAAATGAACCTGGCCTGAATTTTAATATTTCTATAAAGTATTCTGTGTTTAAAGCGACAACAATCAGAATTAAAGAACTTAAGATACTAATAAGATGTGGTCCTTCTCCAAAATACTGAGTGCCAGAGACTTCAAATGATTTGCCCACAGAGGTCACAAGGTGACTAAACTAACAGTTTGTGACCTTGAATGCTCACTTTTACACTTTCTACTGCACTGCAGTGCTTCTCAAATATACTAACCAACACTTTACAATACAACCAATTATGCTGATTCCTTCTACCCCCCTAAAAAAGGAAGATAAAAGCATGTATCAAATGGTATACTGTAATTCAACATGAAAATTTATATTTCAGGCAAGAATTTTAGGGAGAACAAACATAAACATGCAAAAAGGGGCAAAGTGTATATTAGAACTGTCATGGAGATATTATAAAGAAGAAATAAGTTTAAGATGCCATGAATATGTGATTTATATTTCACTTTTCAAAAAGCTAACAATTCATGCGGCTTATATGTCTTCAGAAATTTGGGCAATTTCATTTTATCACTGATAAGAATGACGTACCTCACGTTCCACGCAGTGGTAAAGTCTGGGTTTAGAAGTAGCAGGGTGCATGTGACATCTATCAATTCTAAAATAAAGAGAAGTCATATTAAAAACAAACAGTCCTACCCTTGAAGGTGTGGCTTCTCTTTCTTTTAAGGTCCTCTTCATTTTATATATATATATATCACATTATACTTATATCTCATGTCATAGTAATTTTAATGATAACTTTGTTCTAAGCTGTCAGAGACACAAAGATTATCCTCAGATACAAAGACATGAAGATTTTCTTCTACTTATGATAAGTATAACTTTTTAAAAGTTGACACTGAAACCACTTTACAATACGTCTATAAAGAATAATCAAACTAACCTATTCATTCTTTTAGTAGTTTTTGGCACAAAAAAAACACAATTTCTCTACCACTATTCATTTAATTTCACAAATATTTCAAGAATTGACTACGTGCAAATTTTCAAAAAGAAAATCACATATAATCCAACTTAGTTAACAATTCATTTACATTCCCCTGCAAAGATTATTTCTTACACACATTTTTACAGTTATAGCAATGATAAATGCACAATTTTGTTCTATGTTTTTCACTCAACATTATTACATATGCATTCTCCTATATTGCTACAGTATGCGTTTTTTTTTTTTTTGCGGTACGCGGGCCTCTCACTGCTGTGGCCTCTCCCGTTGCGGAGCACAGGCTCCGGATGCGCAGGCCCAGTGGCCATGGCTCACAGGCCCAGCCGCTCCGCGGCATGTGGGATCCTCCCAGACTGGGTCACGAACCCGCGTCCCCTGCATCGGCAGGTGGACTCTCAACCACTGCACCACCAGGGAAGCCCTACAGTATGCATTTTTAACAACTGCATAACAATCCTTCAGTTTGATATATTATCATTTATCTTCTTCTTTAGGCTGTTTCCTGTTTTGTTTTTACTCTTATGGATAATACTACTACAAACATTTTTAAGCATACTTTTTGTCTCATAGATTATTTTCTTTGGATATTTTTCCAGGAGTAGAACTACTATGTCAAACAATACAAATATCAGTATGGCTCCCACTAAGCACTTCCAAATTGTTCTCCAAATGGACTGTATCTATTTACATCGCTAAGAGTAACGTGAGTGTACTTATGTCCCTGTAACTTTGACCTATGTAAGTATATTTTTGAAAATGAATGTGGCAGATAAAAAAATTGTACTTTGTTTGTTTTAATTTACATCTTTAATTACAATTATTAATACAAACATTTTTTGATTTTGTTTACTATTTTCTATTTTCATTGTATAGTCTATTCATATTCATTAGCTATGTATCTATCATGGTCTTGAATAAGCTCCATAAGCCTATATTTAATAAAACAAAGTCAGTAATATTTAGATATATCGTCTTCATTTTATTAAATCTGAAAAAAAGAATTTTAGGATTAAGATGATCAGCCTAGGGCATAAAACTAAATTACAGTAACCTCTACCAAGCTCATATTAAATGCTAAGTAAATAAAATAATAAAAACTGTTATAATTATTTGGCATTATTATGTATCAGGCACATTATTTTATTTACATTATTTCATTGAATTCTCACAATCATAATCCAAGATATTTGGAAATGGACATCTAGAGAGTTCAAGGAATTTGCCCAGAGTCACCCAATTAGTATGTGCAATGACAGCGTCTGACTGCTTTTAATAACTCAGTTATACTGCAGTTGAAATGTCTGTCTACAATAAATAATTGGGACACTCTCTGTTTAAGTAAAAGATAAACTTTTAAAAATCTAAGAGTAAATACACATAAGTGCATCCCTATAGTCATCTTAAAATATTTTAGTGAACATGAAAATCAATTATTCAATTCTCAACCATCTCAATAAGAGATTAACATTTATTGTGAGCCTATGATTTCATTACTACTGATATATTATAACAGTTGATAAATGAGCAACAAAAGGTAGGATTAACACACATTTATTTTTGAACTTTATCGTCCTCATTACAAGCATCATGAAATGTCTATATTACAAACATACTATATAATATCAATGTATATATTATATAATGTCAATATGTCTATAAAGAACAATCTAATAAACCTCTTCCATCTTTTACTTTTAGTAGTTTTGGGCACTAATTTAACATTTACCAGGGAAATTACATACAATTTTCTATACCATTATTCCTTCAATTCCAAAACATACCAAGTACTGACTATGTGCAGAGATTAAACTGGGCCCACAGGACTGAGAGAATGGATATTATGAGAAATGCAAGATCTGATCTTGCCTTCTAAAAGGTTAACCTTTAGTTGGAGAGAATATGTAAACAATTATAAGGCAAACTAAAATAACTGTGAAGTAGAAACATATACCACATTTTGGGGACCACCAAAGCAGCTGCAATTAATTCTTACTGGAGTACCCAGGGAAGACTATAAATGAGTAAGACAGGGGCACTACAGACTGTGGAAAAAAGTATGAGGAAAGGTAAAGAGGCAGGGAACTTCACACACAGTATGCTCTCAAAAGATTATGGGTACCCTGAGCGTGACTAAAGCTGAGGGTGCTGGAGAAATGTACCTGGAAAACAGAATCTGGTTCCAATGTCCTTGTCACCCTGGCTTTCCATTACTTTCCCTTCATGTGCTACATTCCACCTGAACCAAACACCCCCCATTCCCTAAACATACTGCTCATCTGCCTACCTTTTCTTCTCTGGCTATAACTCAGATTTACCTGCTTCCTATTCTCTCTGCCAGAAATGTCCTCCTATCCCTGAATTTAAAAGAAAAAAAAAAGCATCTTTCTCTATAAAGGCCTTCCTGACCTACATGGTTGAAAGTAATCTTTCATCTCTATGTTCTGTGTATATCTTACTTTGTTACTGAACTTATATAAATATTATCCTCTTGATGAGACTGTATATTTTTTGGATGCAGGTCCTCTCTAATACACCTTCAAATTAGCCATTCATTCATCAAAGATGAAAAAAATATGGCCTCTGCCCAAAAGAAATTCCAAGTCTGCCCACATCACAGAGAAGTGGTAAGAGCACAGGCCTTAAAGCCATTCTGCCTGGGTTCAAATCTCAACTTCTCCACTTACTGCCTACATAACTTAATGTCTTCGAGCTTCAGTTTCCTTATCTATGAAATGGGGATCATAACATCAACCTTAGTGTTGTAAGCAATGAGATTCATCCCATTTCTCCATAGCTGTTTGACACACAGTTTGACTAAATAAATACTTGTTCAACTAAACACCATTACTACTTATCAAGAAATGAATATTCTCAACATCAATTAATCAAAGAAGTCAGAAAAAATGAGGCAGTTGTTCTTATTGCAAAGCTGTCTAAATTTCTAAACTTGTGTAATGAACAATAACAAAAAACCACTTGGTTATTAAGTGGCTGTATGAAAATGTTTGTGCATGATGGGAAGGCCTCTGGAATTTTTTTTTTAAGTCCACAATTTTTCAAAATCCATTACACTTCCCAGATAATGAGATAAACTGGTAGTTTCTTGGACTCTCCCTTTCTGCATTAAAAAAAATGTGTATTTGACCAATCATAGTTGCTACTTGTTTGTACTTCTAATGCAACTCTCCTTCCCCACCCATAAATGAAGAGGAGTTCATCCTCCACAAGATACTTGTGTATAGCAGCACAAGGCAAAAACTAACACAGAAAATACCGAAGTCCCCACTTTTCACTTTGTGGATGTGTGAAGAGCACTTCTTTTACTGGAGGGTCTCCCCCTAGCAAGGCAACAGCAGCTGTTGGGTCAGAGCCCAGCTCTACTACTGACTGGGAAGTTCCGAGGCACATCAATCTTTCTGTGCCTTAGTGTCCGCCTCATACGTAAAACTGAGCTAATAATAGTACTACCTCATGGGTGTATTAAATGATTCATACCCGTGAATTGTTAGGACAATACCTGACACACAGCAAGCACGCAGTGATAACTCCTGTTACAAAGCCTGTATCTCCTAGCCCAGTTATAAATGATACTGGGATTGGATGCCACCAGAGGGAGGAAAAGAATCTCTTGAGCTGGCTGAGCAGCGACTGCTGAGTGGAGGGATCCTTCTCAAACCCCCCCTGTTCTCTAAACACACTTAAAACTTTTCAACAGCCTTGGCCAACCACCAGTAATGCCTAGTAACACATACAGTCACATGCCCTTCCCCCTTCCTCTATGATAAACTGCTAACTCTTCCTGATTCAGGACTTAAGTTCAGATGGGAACTTCTTTAAGAAGCATTCCAGTCAGATCCAAGAGGTGGGGGTGAAGTAGAATATCAGAAATGGAAAAGGGCCAATGAAGGAGAAGTAACTAGGTTATAAATATTGGACATAATTAAAGAATCCTTACTGAATTATATATATTTTTCTGCTCTTATTCCTCACTGGCTCTGGATAAATGAGAGAAAGGAAACTAGTGTTTCTTGAGAGTCAATGACATGTCAGTCTCTGTGCTGGGTGCTTTACATACACTAATTCATGTGATCCTCACAACAACCCTCTGAGACCTGTGAGAATTCTCTTCTTTTGGTGTGGAACTAGGAAAAGGTTAAGTAATTTGCCTAAAATCACTGCTAAATGACTTCAGTGTGCTGATAAATTGAGTCTAAATCCAGCTCTGTTTTTCTTGCAAAGAAGATGCTCTTTCCAACCTAGCACACTGTCTACAATTACTTTGCTGTCTTCGAGTGAGTGTTGAACCAAAGATCTAAAGATAAACATGTATAATCAACAGTTGACTATTTCACTCTCTCCATCTCATCAACTATATACCATTTTTCTTTGCAGTTTTACCAAGATGTGAGCTATTGATATCCCTACAGTCTCTTGAAATTAAACAGATGTCTCTCCAAACACCAGAACATATACCAGCAAATAACCATTCCTTTGTTACACACACTCCAATATATGACTAGCTCATCATCACATCACAAGGAGAAAATGAATCAGGGCACATTATACACAGGAAAAAAAAGTACCTAAATTTCAGCTGTAATAAAGAGAACACTTAAGGATGTTACAGAAAAGTCAGAGAAAGACCAATATGCTTTCTTGGCTTCAATGCATTCTAGAAATGGCCCAAGGTGAGCAGTCACCTGGTACTGGACACTGGGTTTGACAACTGTCTCTAACAGAGATATGTTTTCATGCATCTAAAAATAAATCCAAGGTCAACTTGGATTAACTAATCTCTTCCTCTAAAATACATTCAGGTTACCACAACAAGAGAGGCTTGAGGTGAGGCTAGTGGTAAATATCAGAAAGGTCCTGTTTATTACAGAATACAGTCACTGAATCAATAGCCAGACTAAGCTAAAAGCTCTTGCTTACCAAACTCTTGTTACTTATTTGACAAATATCTATTGAACACATAAAAGTGCTGAGTAAATAAAGACAAGTTATAACCCCTCTTTCTAACAAACCCACAATCTAGCTGGGATAAATGCTGTTTAAATAACTACAACTACAGTAAAGTCTGGTAAGTTCTACTATGCATGCAGTATGAATAAGGACTCCCACAGGAGTGCAAAGGAGTAACTGTTGCTTCCTAGAGCAGTCAAGAGGCTTCACATGTGTGTGTGTTGACAAACACAACAATAATGACAACATTAGACCTGAACCTGACCTCAGCAAAGGCATGGAATTAAGGCAGTAGTACACAGCAAAGTCCAAGAATGGAACAGTGTTTGTTGTGGCTGGAATGTACATCAAACAGCTGCAAACTCAAATGCTTCCAGGGCTCAAATAAATGGCAAAAAAGAGGCAAAGCAAACCTGGTAAGTAGCAAATGACACTGCCTCAGTGTCTGAAGGACATGAGGAGGTTGCAGTCAACTGGAATAAGCTTGCCTAGTCAAGAAAAGCAGAGGCTATGATCCTCAGCCAATTGCTGCTGCACAGAAACGGATGCATCCAAGGCTTCTGATTTTTCAAGTGAAGGCAGAAATCCATATTTCCATCCTAATTTTAGAAGTTCATCCTGATTTGAAATGTTTATCCAACAACAAAGTTGTTTTAGAAACAATTTTTAAAACATTATACAAGCCAAAATGAAATAAACATGTGGGCTGGCTTCAGCCTGGTGGCTGAGAGTCTACAACCTCTGATGCTGAATATAAAAGTAGAGGAGGGCTTCCCTGATGGCGCAGTGGTTGAGAGTCTGCCTGCCGATGCAGGGGACACGGGTTTGTGCCCCAGTCCGGGAAGATCCCACATGCCGCGGAGCGGCTGCGCCCGTGAGCCACGGCCGCTGAGCCTGCGCGTCCGGAGCCTGTGCTCCGCAATGGGAGAGGCCACAGCAGTGAGAGGCCCGCGTACCGCAAAAAAAAAAAAAAAAAAAAAAGTAGAGGAAAAAGCTGGTAATACAGCCTGTGGACAGATCATGAAGGACCTTGAATACCATGCCAAGGATAATAAGTCTACCTTGTCCCTCTAGGCATCATGAAACAAGAGGATACATATTTCAGAAAAGCATCTTTCAAACTGTGTTTCTAAGAAGTGTTTGAAACGACTGACTAGTGGCATGACGGACATGGATTACAGAAGAGAGGCCGAAAATGGAGTAGACCAACTATGAGGTAATAATATTTGTCCAGATGAGAAAGAAGAAATGAAGAGATAAGAGAGAGCTCAGTGATGGACTGAGAGCAAGCATTGTGAGAAAGAGGGAAGAACAACAACAAAAAGATGGAAGCGCTGACATGGAGATAGAGTGCAGGACAGAGCACTACTCAGTCAGGACTCCACTGCTATGGACTTCTCTCTTGCTTTTCGTTTCTGCCATGGATTTTTCATAAATCAGAATTACAGTATCACCCGTCTCCCAAACCAAATATGGCTATTACTGCAGCACACTTTTAAAAAATATTAGTTTCTCTCTAAGTAAATAAACAGGGAGGCTGTGATGGTTACTTTTGGTTAAACTACGGTTAAACTTGACTGTCTACAGGGTGCACAGATTAAACATTACTAAACATGATTTCTGAGTGTATTAGTGAGGGTGTTTTCAGATGAGATTAACATTTGAATCTGAAGACTCAGTAGACTGCCCTCCCCAATGTGGGTGAACATCAATCTGTTGAGGACCTGAACAGAACAAAAGGAGGAAAACAGGAGAATTGACTCTTTTTTTGCTTCCTCTGTCTGCTTGAGTTGGGACACCTCATCTTATCTTCTCCAGCTTCCAGACTGGGATTTAAACCACTGGCTCCCCTGCTTCTCAATCCTTCAGACTCAAACTGAATTAAATCACTGGCTTTTCTGGGTCCCCAGCTTGCAGAAAGCAGATTGTGGGACTTCTCAGCCTCCATAATCATGTGAGCCAATTCATCATAATGAATCTCGTTTTATGTATATATAGACATAAAATCTCTATTGGTTGTTGCTGTGGAGAACCCTGACTAATACAGATGATTTTCAAACATCTAAGGAATTCAGCACACTAATGAGAGCATGAATTCAGTTTGGTTAAAAAGAAAAAATATATATGCCCAGAATAAAGGTCACCTGCAGTTACAGAATACATTCTTAAGGGAATGCCGAGGATTTGGGCATGATCTATCACAAAGACACTGGCATTTCTGAAATTGTTCTTAAACTGCTAGCTTTCTTCACTTGGCTCTTATATGTATATTTTCTACAAAAACAATTTAAAAAGTATAGCATTTTCATGAAATGACTGCTTTTTCCTAATACTTTTAACTTTCTTTCCTTAGCAAAATTCACCACTGTGTTCTTCAGTTCACAAGTTTAGCAGAACACTCTTATGTTAGTCAGTCTGCATTTTCAGGTATCTTTTTTTATCACATCAGAAACTCACTTCCGTATTTTTACCAATAATACAATATACAACCTGAGTAATATATGACACCGCATTGAACTATACTGTCGCTGCCCCCAAAAAGTGAAATTGAAAACTACTTCCATGAAGATATAGGTTAAGATAAAATCAAGTTGCTTCTGTATACACGAACAGTTGCATCAGAATTCAAACCTTAGATGTCAGCAATTCATGTGAGTGAGCTTAACCATTTGATCTTCTGCCTGGGTTCTCCTGGGTCTATCAAGATAAAACTACATGATGAGGAGATTTAGCAAAGCCTACAGTGCACTGCCCAGAAAGACAAGAAACAGGGAAATGGAGAGAAGAACTTGGAAGACTACAGGAAGAAGGCAGGTTGGGCTAGCATACATGAAAGGGCAAAAGCTGATGATCTGAAATGACAGCCTTTGACACTTTCAAATTCATACTGTTTCTTCTCTACAAGAGCATCGTCTCCCCCTGCAGAGTTAGTTACGTATTGGCTCAATTATACATTTCTGTGTGCCAGAACATACACAATATAGCTCTGTTAGGCAAAAAAATAACTTGATGGATTCACATGGTGCTACTTTGTACCTTAATGTTGATGAAAACTACTATAGGGTAATGGAATGGAGAATGAAAGAGGGGCTAACAACAGATAAATGCCCTTAACTTTAAGTTTATGCCTAAACTTATGCCTTTAAGTTTCTGCCACAAACTTAAGTTACGCCATAAACTTAGACATAGCCTTATCATTAAGAAATATATATATCAGTGGACTAACTGAGTGAAACAGAAAATAGAAACTATTTCACATTAAATCTTCAAATCAGATTACCTTTTCTACTGGTCTAAACAGGGAAAAGTGCTATTAACCTATTATGACAGTATATTAAGGACAATGCCAAGAGGAACACAAGGAAATTGGCATGTCCCCTTTGGCAACACTATTCTCCATGAAGAGATGGTTTCTCATTCAACTGTAAGCTTCCTGAGTAAAGGAAACAGGTATTATTCATCTTTTTATCCCCCACAGTACTTAGAACAGCTTCAGGTAGGAGTAGGCCCTCGGTAATGGCTACTGAACTTATAATTAAAATTCTCTAAGAAACAAAGTTCTTATTCAAAATTAGCTACCAGATATACTGAGCACTTTTGACGGTACTGCTGTATGTGGGAAGGGGAAGGAGCTTTACAGAAACAGTCAAGAATATGGTCTTGGATGAGCACTCTCCAAAAAAGTGAGAACTCAGATCCTACGTTTACCTAAAAAGTAAACTGAATTTGTGTACATGGAGGCTTAACATCACATACAAGGGGAAAACAAGGAAAAGACACCAGGTGGGATGAATAGGGATTGTCTGATGCAGCAAAGAACTACCTCAGAGAAGCAGAAAAAAATGAAGAAATAGGATGGTTTTCTTTTGCTCATTTCAGCATAGGAACAGAACACAGTGGGCCAGAGCTTACTTGGGAGTCAAAGTACAACAGCACCATCATAAACCACTGACCTGGTTCACAGTATAACCACCACCATCACACCTTGGTTATCTCATTTGGACTGCTACTAAATGAGTTCTATTGCTCATAACGTACTAAAGGATTAGAAACCAGAGAATCAGAGCTTGTAGGGACTAGAGTTCACTTCACAGATTTTCAAACTGTTTTTAGCCATGAGATGCTTTCTTCAAATATCTTACAAATGACCCCAATACATTAAAAAAAAAAATCTGTTTGCAGTAGAGGGCCTGGCACCCTGCTTGAGGCACCTTCCACAGAATCATAATGGATGCAAAATTAGAAAACGAGTGATGAGTCCAAGCTCCTCAGTTGACAGAAACGTTAAACGCCTGCCCAGGCAGTGAATGAAAAAGCCAGAACTAGAATCCAGGAATGGCAACATCAGAGAGGGTTCTTCCCACTATATTTCATGCTGCTTCTAAAAGTCAAAGAAAGAGGATAGACTCCATACTTACCATCTTTGTTCAGCCATTGCTTTCTTGTTCTGTACAAAAGGAGTTTGTTGTGGACATACGGTAAAAGGAACTTGACACACCAGCTCTCCACGCCAAGTTTGTTTTCAACCAGGACTATGGGACTCCGATTATACCTAGCTTCAGGACATGGGATCAGGCCAATTTCATCTCTTAATATGTAAAACATAAAAAAGAATTAAAGATAAGAATACTAGCCTTTTCAAAAATTTTCATATCCTACAGAATATTAAAAAAACTGTACATATTTCCCTTTCTTAAAAATATTTAGCTCACCAATGGATTGGTAGAAATAATAATCTTTTAAAAGTTTGATAATACTGACAAGAGTATGGAAAAATTAGTATGCTGTACTTGCTGTTACAGGAATGAAAACTGGTCTAATCTTTGAATAGAAATTTGAAAATGTCTGTCAATTTTTAAAGTACATATACCCTTTGACCCAGTGATTCTACTGTTCAGAAATTATCCTGCGCCAAAATATATGAATTCATTGGATATTCATGGCAACAGTGCAACAATCTGGAAATACTCTGAATGTGTATCAAACAATATAAGACTGGTAAAATAAATGTGGTTCATCCATGTTATAGAGCTGAAAAAAAAATAATGAGGTAAATCTGCATATGCTGGTATGGAAAGGGTGCTAACATACATAAAACAAAAAAAGCAAAATGCCAAATACAGTGTACAGCACAAAGCCCTTTGTATAATCTCTTTTTTTTTTTTAAGGGCAAAGTCCTAGTCTTTTTCTTTTCCTTTTTTTTTTGGCTATTCTGGGTCTTCATTGCGGTGTGTGGGCTCTTAGTTGTGGGCTTCTCTATAGTTGTTGTGTGTGGGCTCTAGAGCGCATGGGTTTAGTTCTTTAGTTGCCCTGCAGCATGTGGGATCTTAGTTCCCCCACCAGGGATCAAACCCGTGTCCCCTGCATTGGAAGGCAGATTCTTAACCACTGGACCACCAGGGAAGTCCCTGTATAATCTTTTAAAAAGATATATAGATGCACTAAAAAATTTCTTGAAAGGATACCAAGAACCTTTTGGGGAGAGGATTTATTTTTATACAGTTTAAATTTTCTAGTTATTTGTACATATTATTTATGACTATAAAAATGTCAAAAATGTATTTATGTTTGCCTGCTAATAAATATATGTAGACCAGATTATTAATAAAATTATATTATCAGTGAGACTGTGGGCCATATTTTCTTTTCTTTTTTATAATTCTTTATACATTTCTAAAATAAAAAACATGTTAATATGTAAATATTGTTAAAACACAAAATACACTTCAGGATTTGACCATTTTCATCTGTGGTGGCTTCTATATCCCTTAATCCACCTCAACTTAAGTTGAAAATTTACATTACAGGCAAAAAATAGAACTACTATATGACCCAGCAATCCCACTACTAGGCATATATCCTGAGAAAACTGCAATTCAAAAAGATACATGTACCACAATGTTCATTGCAGCACTATTTACAATAGCCAGGACATGGAAGCAACCTAAATGTCCATCGACAGATGAATGGATAAAGACAATGTGGTACATATATACAAGGAATATTACTCAGCCATAAAAAAGAATAAAATTAGGTCATTTGTAGAGATGTGGATGGACCTAGAGTCTGTCATACAGAGTGAAGTAAGTCAAAAAGAGAAAAACAAATATTGTATATTAACGCATACACGTGGAATCTAGAAAAAGGGTACAGATGAACCTATTTGCAGGGCAGGAATAGAAATGCAGATGTAGAGAATGGACACATGGACACAGTGGGGGAAGGGAAGGGTGGGATGAATTGGGAGATTAGGATTGACATATATACGCTACCATGCGTACAATAGATAGCTAGTGGGAACCTGCTGTATATAGCACAGGGAGCTCAGCTCGGTGCTCTCTGATGACCTAGATGGGTGGGATGGGGGTGGGGTGGGAGGGAGGTCCCAGAGGGAGGGGATATATGTACACATATAGCTGATCCACTTCGTTGTACAGCAGCAACTAACACAACATTGTAAAGCAATTATACTCCAATAAAAAAAATAGAAAATTTACATTACAGGCAGAGATTTAATAAACAATACATAGGGCAGTTGACTTACACAGTAAACGAACCAGCAAACACAAAAATATTTTTGTAAAACCTGCACTCATTCCTTTCAACTACAAAGAATTTACAGTTCTTGTCTATGTGAAACATCCTTTCTCAAATAGTATGTTCTTCCATTAATTAATGAATAACTTACAAGAAACCTTTTAACAAGAGCAGTTGACATAAATATTTTTAGAGTGTCTAAGCAGATTTCTTTTAAATGTGTTTTTAAAAAACAGAATAAAGAACTGGTTTTCAGAGCTTGTGTGTGACAGCATCTATTATGCCCTTGAATTCCCCTGCCAAGACAGTATGCTGGCTAACAAATGCAAAGAGGAAAACTGTTCAATTACAGGTTATAAGAAAAGCACTCTTTATCTGTTAGGCCGCCATCACAAACTGGTGGGAGGCTGTGGAACTAAAATAAAATCCGTCCTGGAAACTCTAAACTGGATAGCTCAGAAGTAACCTACTTTCTACTGATTGCTTCATTAGTGACACAGGGATATATCAATAAAAGAGGGTATTCTAGGGGTTGCAAGTCACTAACCGTTCTTTTGAGCTGATTTAACTCCCAAGTAGACTTTGGGATCTAAGGCTTTTTGTCCCGACAACTGACTCAGTTGACTCAGGGGTGTTTTGATACACCATGCCAGTACTATCTAAACATTTCCTGAGTACTACAATGAATGGGATACTGTGTTAGGTTCTGAAAATGCAAAAATGAATAAAACAAGGTGGTCCCAGACTACACAAAGCTGATGGTTTTGCTGGGGAGTTGCGTCAATATCTAAAACAAAATGTTAACACTTTGCCACTCTAGTAATATAAATGAAGTTCTTAGGAAGAATGGGGCAATGCTGAGAGAGCATCTGAGTCCAATGTCCAGTATTTCAAAATATATTTTTGTATTTGGTGATATGAATTCTAATCTAATTTAACACACTATTAGGACAACTAGCCACATCTAGATCTATAACTGACTAAATACATGTCTGAATTGCTGGTATTTTCTGGTGTTCAGGTATTACTATGTAAAACAATATTTTAAGAAAACTAGAATTATAGTTAAAAAATAATAAACTCAGTGTAATTATTTCAAGAAAGTCTGTTTTCTGAGATCTAACAACCACCTACAACACTACAAAGAACTGCAAAAGTCAACAATATGAATGTTAGAGTAACAAGAATAAAAGAATCCTAGCTTCTGAGTATAGTCCATTGTGGGGGGAGGACTTTTTACTTAAATTCACAATGTAAAAACCTGCCTTGCTCACTATTTACACCACACATAAAATGCCCAACTAATAATCTGGTACCTAAATGAAAGTACAGAACCATCTGCACAAATAAAAACACACTGCGTTAGTTGGCTATTATCCTTCCAAGAAATAATTTTAAAAAACAAGAATGCCTTGGATATAGCAGGTGCTCAATAACTGCTACTGGAACGCTGATTATCAGTGCACTTCAGTGATAATATTCAAATAGTTTTCAAAGAATATCACTTCTTGACTCCCCAAAAGAACATTACCTCTGATTTCCTTCTAATGCAGTGGGTCCAAATCCTAGCTTTGTCAATATGATATAGATATATCTCTCTATATATGTATCAATATCTCTATCTCCTGCCACTTGGCCTCTGTAGACCTCAATTTCTTCATTTGTAAAATAGAGGAATTGCATTACGTTTCTAAATAAGGGAAATGGGCTGCTAGGTCTCATCCAGCTTTCAAATTTTATGACTGAGAAACCCAAAAGCTATTCTCATGTAAAGAGAATGAAAATGGTCATATCAGGGAATATGAAGCACTATGAAAAAAAAAGAAACATTAAAAGAGAGGTAGGAGGATGTAGAGACAAAAGCACTCAACCTTCTAAGGTCCAGGGTTCTAGTTAGTCTCTCTTCTACCACTGATCAATGGGAATTTGACTAGGCACTTGCCATCAGTATCCTCATCTGAAATACAGAAATGACAATGCCTTCCCTGCCAGTTATGAAAAGCAAATAATACAATGTAAAGACTGTGGTAAGCTACAAAGTACCAGGCAGAGATGAAGTATATTACCATTAATTCAGTTAAGAGCCTGCGGTCAACCAGAAAAGTTCCTTGGTTAACAGATAATGGGAAGCTAAAGCAGAGGAAGTTAAGCCTTTGTCAAGTTATTTGACCCTAAGATACAATGCTTTGCTGCTTCCTAAAAATATAACATGTACTTCATAAAGGTAGGTCAGTAAGATTCCAAATAACAGTTCATTTGACTTCAGATTTCTCCTATGCCTAGTCCCTTAGGTCATAGTCCACTTTTTTTCAGACAATTTAGAACAGAATTCCAGAATCATTTTGAAATTGGAAGGGACTTCATTCCTCCAGTCTCTCATTTTGTCAGATGAGGGAACTGAGATCCACTGAGGTTAAGGTGATTACTCAAGGTCATAGTGCTAGTGGCTTAATTCAAAATCTGGATCTCCTACTATTTAGCCCAAAACCCTTGACACTAATGAAAATAAAGACATCAGTGAAAGCAAGCAGGCTTTAGATTAACTCCTTTTAGAGTTCTAGCAAGATTTCTGGCTATTTAAATTCTAATTTCATACCCAAAGTTGGAAAATTCAGGGAAAAAAACCTAAAAGTCATTTGTCATCCCTCTACCACCACTAATGTTGGGTATGCATCCTTTTTTTCTAAGTAGTTTACAAAAGTGGGATTATGTTGGACATACTCTTCTATAATCCTTTTTTAAATTTTATTTATTTATTTATTTGGCTGTGCCCCATGGCATGTGGGATCTTAGTTTCCCGACCAGGGATGGAACCCGTGCCCCCTGTGCTAGAAGCACGCAATCTTAACCACTGGACTGCCAGGGAAGCCGCTATAATTCTTTTTTTTTTTTTTAATTTAACAATTCACATTAAACATTTTCTTATATAATTTTTGTATCATTCATGGGTACAATGAATGTGCTATAAACATCAAATACATCTCCAGTTATTTCCTTATGAAATAGTCTCATAAGAGAAATTTCTGACTCTTTCACTACCACCACATTCCATTCTTCTTTATTTTTAGGTTTCTGGCAATTTAGATTCCTGGTGCTTAACCAGGATACTCAAGTAAATATCTGCATTAACAAGGTCATGGGTTTTTACAAACATGAAAATTTGAGACAGCGATCAAGTTCCAATCTTTTCAACGAGAAACCGCAGTGCTCACTTTGTAGGTTACCTTTGAAGGCTGCTCCAAAGGAATAGCAACATGGAATGAACCTACATATTTACTTAAAAGGATCATCCACAGCATGGTATATCTCCCTTAGCGCTTCACTTCACAATGAGGATCCACTAACTTCTAGATGAAGTTCAAGGTTCATACAACACTGATACTGACCTTGTTCCTCATGTTTAGACAGCTTCTCTTGTCTGTACTTTTCAGAAACATCAGTCTAACTGGAGTCGGTCCACTTATTTACAAAAGTAATATTGACCAGCTTCCTGTCGGGGAGGTAAGGATGGTCCCCAAATATTAAAACTGAACCCTGTAATGTGGAGTGACTGAAGAGAAAACAGCCCAAGATTCAGCAAATGGTACAAATCTTTTTAATCTAATAGTTATTTTTTTCCTTCAAACTGGAATTCTTTCCAGAATGACCAAAAAGTTAGAAAAGTATCTAAAAGAACTGACCCTTGCATATTGTTAACTAAAACTTTACTGGTGATTAAGAAATTTTAGAGCCCTCATAAGCTTTCTCAATTCTAAAGATTACTATCACTGAAATTATATTACTGACCCTATTTAGAAAACAGATACACAAATTACTATTGTTTACTGAGTGTTTATTATATGCAATGCTCTGTTTTAGGTTTTACATACACTATTTCATTTATTCCACACATTAATCTTATAAAGTAGGAATTTTAATTCCATTTTATAGATGAGGAAAAAGTCTTGTCTGAGACTACTCAGCTAGTAAATAACAAGCCAAGGTTCAAACCCAGTACTGTGAGACTGCAAACCCAAACTTTTACAAGTATACTATTGTTCAAATAAATAGATAAAAATCAAGTGTAAGAAATCAATTAAGATTCTATGCTTTCCTATTCTTCAGTTCAACTTGCAGACGATCTGAAACTGCCTTTCATTACTACTGCCTTACTCAAAAATTCTCACTGGGGCCTACCCACTGCCTAAGAAGTATATTTTCCCTGAGCCAACTCTTATCCAAGCCTCATGTCTCAATTTAATTGCTATTTCCTCAGGAAAACTATCTTGACCTTCCATCCTAAATTAGTCCTCTCTGTTATTATTCTTTCAAACTATCCTTCTTATCCTTTGGGGCTCTTTTCATAATTTGTGTGTTGATTTGTTTAAAGTTCCACTGGGCAGGGACCAAGTGTGGTGTGTTCATCAATCTATACCCCAATCCTAGCCCCATATACCTAGAGACCAGCATTGTACCTATCAAATAGAAACATTCTTTTGCTGAATGCACCGATGGAATGAATGAAATTAAGTCAGATAGTCAAGGACTTCCATAATCTGTCCCTACTTTATCTTTTCAATCACATTTTGTGAATTTAGTCCATTCACTGCTTCTTGTAGAGGTCTCCAAGACTGTAAATCCTACCTTGTCTTCAAAGTGCCACTCAAAAACCCACCTCCCCTAAGAGCACTAGCCCAGACATACCCAGCTTCCCTTTTAACTACTAATAGACTCACGTACGACTTGCTTACCATACTGCTAGTCCAGCCCTTATTATAAACGGCTTTGCAGGGTAAATGCACTGTTCACACATACAAGTCTTAGGTCTCCACCTAGACCTGCACTGTGCAATACAGTGGTCACCAGGCATATGTGTCCATTATGTATAAATCAATTAAAATTAAATAAAACTTCAAATTTAGATCTTCTTTCGCACTAGCCACATTTCAAGCACTCAATAGCTATATATGGCTAGTGGTTACCATTTGGACAGGACAGATAAAGAACATTTCCAACATCACAGATATTTCTGAGGGCCTTGAGTACAAGAACTGTATTTTATACTTCTTCCTATTCCATACTGTGAAGATGGTAGCTACATAAACAGTGAGAGTTCAATAAATATTACAGAGTAATAAAAAATAATAACTTTCTGGATAAGAGAACTTTGACATGACCCTAATTACACTGTAAACAGCTGTCCTCCACACTAGCACAGCATCTGTACATTAAGCTAATACCTGTCGCTGGGTCAAGCCTTCAGTTATTTTTCCAAAGTATTCTCTAGGAGTCAACCACACAAACAACATTTGCATGGTATTTTTCAGTTTATAAAGTGCTTCACATTCATCATTCAGTTGGCCAATATATTTCCTAAGGCAGGGATTCAGGTTAAGTCTACTATTTACCTAGTGGCAACTAAGTGCAAGACACTGTGTGAGGTGATTTTCCTATGTTTTCATCAGCCTCTAGAGCCCATGCTCTGCAACAAGAGAAGCCACCGCAATGAGAAGCCCGCGCACTGCAACGAAGAATAGCCCCCGCTCACCACAACTAGAGAAAGCCTACGCGCAGCAACGAAGACCCAACGCAGTCAAAAATAAATAAATTAAATAAATAAATTTAAAAAAAAAGAGAGAGAAAGCAGAAACAGGCTGAGAAAGTTTCTCAGTAACCCACCAGTAACAAAATCCACCCATACCCACCAGTAACAAAATCCACATTTCACCCATTATATCTTCAACTCCTACTGGCTAGAAATTTCCAGAGACAAAGTCAATATATTTACTGTAGTAGATGCTGGCTAATAAAATTATGATCTATCTTGTATTTGTAGAAAAGAGGAAAACAAAAAGAATAAAAAACTTTCTTTTATAATACTGAAAAGTGTAATTAGGTACTAACTTTGAAGGTGAATGATGCCTTTTTCTTTTAACTAGAAATAGAGCATATGTATTTTGGAAGTAAAAGGGTTAGATGAGGGGAGGAAGTATGAGCAATTTTGAAAAGTCCAAATTATAAGACATTTTAAAAGACGCATTGTAATATTACTGGAGATATTGTTACTGTAGGGAATATGTACTAAAATATAGCTGAAGATTAATATTAAACAATGAGTTAAGCTATTTAAAATTTTCAGATCTATATCATTATTTCATATTTTTTCAAATGCTCAAATTATTTCAAACTTTAAAAAATACTGAATGACCCAAATGTTTATTAATAAGTTATGCACTGGCACAGAGCAGATTGATGAGATCTCATAAAAAATGCGATTGGGGGGGCATTAAAGTCCTTTATGAGTTTCAATAAATATGATCCAGAAGAATTGGGATGTGTCCCAAACTGCACTGTGTCAACCTGCCAGGCCAATGAACACTCAAACTCAAGTTTTTTCAAATATGAAATACTGATGCTTTTCTAGTCTACTTCAAAGAAGACAAACTAAGATGATTACTGTACTTATTAGACTTCTTTCTAACCTCCTCAATTTCTTTAAGAAAAATAACCCCAAATGATGAGAAAATAGTCATTTCATTTGTCCAACTTTTTTTTTTTTTTTTGAGAATGTCTCTTATTTGCACTAAAGCTCTCATTCTCAAAAGGGGACTGAAAGACTGATATACAACAAGGCATCAAAGCATTCTTTAGAAGGCCCAGTGCCCACTATGGTTACTGCCAGGAAATCATTCCAAACACTCTCATTCTGAAAAAGGCAGCAGTCACAAGGGGAAAGGAAGTGGATGCTGTCAGAGGTGGCAGGTGTGTTTTGAGGCCAGCAGTGTCTTGTTTTTAATGAGGCACAGTTGCAGGTCTCCAACTGTGTGCCACCAGGGAGCAAGACATCTGAGGGCATCACCTTGAAGGAAAAGAACACTTCATTTAGATGAAGGTTTGGCACCTCTTTTCAGCAGAAAAGCTTAAGGAGTTAGAATGCTTAAAAAGAATAATTCATGCATTCCAGTTTAAAGAAAAAAATATTTTTTAAAAAAACAAAACTCCATAAGCAATTAGGTAAAGTGAAAACAATGTAAAACTCGATTCCATGTTTCTTTCTTTTGAGGGAAGGAGGGATGAAGGATAGGAAAATAGCTACACTCTTGCTTCTTCCTTACTCTTTTGTACAATGTGTAGATATATCTCTTCTTTAATAGCTTCTTTTTCGTTACATAAAAGCAGAAGTATCAGACAGAATACAGTCTCTTACCGGATCTTCCCGGAGTACTCCAAGTAAAATCGAAAGGAAGGAGGGAAAGATACATGTGTCAGTTCTGTGGTGTCCTACTTAAAGAGGGCAGCAGCGTTTGAATAAAAAAACAATTAATATGCTCCCTGTAACTATGAATCAGCTAATGCTAAAAAGTGTCGAGGTTTCATCTGCTTCCCACCAGACCCAACTTGTGTCTACAGAAGCTACTCTCTTGAGAATGCCCTGTTCACCTTCAAAACAAAATGTTTCATCGAAGTTCCTCTACAATTTTGGGACAGGTGAGGCGAAAGTCAAAAGCAGCCTCAAGCTACCTTCGGCTAGTAAACTGAGAGGGTTTTGGCCCATGGAGACTAAGATGATTAGTAACCCCTTCTTACCAAGGTCCAGGATGAACCTCAAAAGAGTTGTGTTAACAAAGCACATACAGACCCACACCGTGTACCTTAATCGGATGTGGGACGTGGACACACGGGTGAAGTCTTTCGAGTTTCGTGAACTCCTGGGAAAGGGGTGGGAGGGAGGTCACGTCTAAGGACTCGCCCGAGAGCTTGTTCCGGTAGCGAAAAGCTGACCCCGCGGCGGCCGACAACTACCGGGCCCCGACCCAGCTCCGTCGGCTCTTGTGAGCAGCGCGCGGGTCAAGACCTGCAGTCCGAGGTCGGCTCGAGGCTTGGCCCCGCCCCCTCCCGCCCCCGACGACCCCCGGAGGCGGCGGAGGCGGGGGCGCCGCCGGCGCGCGACTCACATGTGCGGGTTCCTCCTGAAGGCGTTCGTGATGTCCTTCACCACCCGCTGCACCAGGACCGCCACCTCCTCGCTTGTCTCGGCCATGTTGGCGGCGTCCGCTGCGGCTCGGGAGCGCCTCCGGGAGAGCGCCGAGCCACCCGCGGGAGTTCCCGGGGAGCGCGCGCGTGAGCGCCGGTTTGGCCGCGCCCCTGCCCCCGCCGTGGAGGCCGCCGCCGAGCACTTCCGGGTCAGCCCGCGGTCGGCCGGTGTGTGGTCCCTGACGAGGCTGAGGCTGGCAGCTTGGTCCCTGACTTCCTCTCGTAAGCGAGTTTCTAAGCGCCCGAGAAGATTCTGCAGACTCATTTGCAGTTACCTCAGGTCGCTGTATTACACTTTTTATTTTAGTTTCTGGTCTACTGGGGACCGAGGAGGGAGGGGTCCTAAGGTCACTCCCAGAGCCGGGGTCTGGCCTGAATACCCCGCCCAGAGCACCCGTCCTCAGCTGTTCTGGAAAGGAGCCAGTCCCAGAATGCTCCTGGAGGAAAGTTTAACCGAGAGTGAAGATCCTCTTAAGCAGTTAGTCCCTTGGCGTTCTGAGAGCTTGTTCCCTGTATTTTCTTAGTTGGAGGGATGAGGCCGTCCAGAGACACCCTTGGCGGAATGAGGCCCAGTCGGACCGTATTGGTGACTTCAAGCTTTTGTACCTGCGTGCCAATTTCAGCCACTAAGCAGATGCTTTCAAAAAGTTAATTTAAAAAATTTAATAAATGGATTAAAGGAAGAAAAAGGAAAGGAAAGGAAAAGTTATTTGCTCTCTCCATATAGGGAGTAGAAGTACAGAGGTATTTTTTAGATTTTCTACATCGAGTGTACCTTGCTTTGCACATCATTTGGTGTCCTATGAACGTTGCGTGTTAGTTTTGGAGTTAAAAAACCAAGTCCCTGGCAAGGTTTGCTCTTAATAGCTATTTGCCTTGCTACAAATAATTTTTATAAGAAAAACTGGCATTCTAGTCCATTAGGATTTTGAAATGCTGTAATTCAAATTTTCATGTATCAGATTTTCTTTCAACCACTGTGTTAGAAAAAATCCAGCTGCTTTTGTTTCTTTTTACTTAATCCTTGAAGTCTTTTAGAAACTTTTTTTTTTAAAGCAAACTCAATGTTTAATATAAACATATGAAGAGCATTTGAAGTAGGGTTGATGATTGTGAAAGTAAAAACCATCCACTGGATGCAAAATTATAAAGCAGTGAATGAGAAATATAAATTATATTCAGTGGTCGATACTCCCTATGGGTACGTTTAGAAAGGCTACACCTGCTGTATGGACTTTGGCCTTGTGGTTTTAAAAGAAATGAGCTAGAAGTTTCATAAAATTATAGAAAAGCAAGATGGACAGGTTTGATTTAGTAAGGTCAAAGAAACCTTAACATATTGACAAGTTCTCAAATGAGTCAGTGGAGTGAATTTGTGTTTAGATTCCAGGGCCAAAGACAACTTCAAATGTCCTGATTACTCTTAAAATGTAGTCAGTTCTGAAATGGTTTGAGTTCACTGATAAGTCGTCTTCCTATTCTATTAATCAGAGCCTTGCATCCTTTCCTGATAAAAGTGGGAAATAAATCCTGACTTCTGGGGCAGAGCTTAAAGGACACACTCAGAAATACGACATTTTTTTCAAAGAATTTATTTTTATCTTAAAAATTAGTGTGATTTTTGTATTTCACTCTAATATATTTAACAGGAAAAACAACAGCAACAGCAAACTTTATTCCCAAATCTTGAAGTGAAATTGATGTTCCAGGAAGATAACATCCTATATGATTCGGTGTGTCCCCTTCCAACACACACACACACACACACACACAGAGACACACACACACACTACCTTCATTTGAAAGGTGTGAATTATATGTCTCATGTTTCTTCTAAGAGTTCACAAATTGTTTCACCCAATTATTAAAGATCTGCTATGTTTAGAACTTGAATTTTTTATAGTTAGAGCATACTAGGACTGTGACCCAATCCCCTTATTTTGCTGATAAGGAAGCTGAGGTTCAAAGGAGAATTGAAATTCATGTGACTTTAATAATGATATGTTTATAAGAATAGGATATGATGAATTTAGCATGATTTTGTTGAAGGATTCAAAGATTTATGTTCAGGGATCTGCAAAATACACTTACTAATAATGAAATATTTTAAATAGCTTAAATGCCCAACTTTGGGGATTGATTAAATTACAGTAAATCTATATGATAAAATACTGTTTAGTCATTTAAAAGCTCATTGTAACTAGGAGAATATGTAGCAAATGCTTAGGAGGAAGTATATTTATAGGAGAATTTTATTTTCTAAGTAACACGAAGAACAAAATATAATTTTTGTAATATAAGAAGTTTTTAAAGTATATGTTAATAAAAACATGGATATATTTATTTGTTAATTAGCCAACTCTTATGCATAATAATTTTCTTAGAGATTGATTTTTAAGCAACCATAACTCGCTTAAAATTTAATCTCCCCAAAATCATGCCTTTCATATTTTAGGAGACTATTTGACAGTCCTGTGAATGTATTTGACAGTCCTCCCATACCCTCCCCCAAATCATTCCTTTCATATTTTAGAAGACTATTTGATGATGGAGGAAAAGGTAGATATATAATGACAAAAACAAGTACCAAAACAGCATATAAGACAATTATATATGTAACCGAGAAGGACCCCATGGGGCCTTCCCAGGACAGGCCTTCCCCCATATCCTCTGCTTTAGCTCCTCTATGAAGTACCTAGATAGTAGTATTTGATGCAAATTTCCTGAGTTGTTTTCCAGATGTGAACATCCCCCACCCCCCCTCACCAAATGGAAGAAACTACTTGACCTTGAGCACATAGCCCCAGGCCTCCTGGAGCTTAAGGACTGATAATGTTAACCCTTGTGACACCACCCTGCTACCCCACTGTCAGCCAATCAGAGAACTATGCATAAGCTGATCACATACTCTGCAACCCCCCTCCCTCATCTGGCTTTTAAAAGTCCTTTGCAGAAACCCTTTGGGGAGCTCAGGGCTTTTTAGGGCCTGAGCCACCTCATCTCCTTGCATGGCCTTGCAGTAAACCTTTCTCTGCTCCACACTCCGAAGTTTCAGTTTGTTTGGCCTCACTATGCGTTGAGCACACGAACTTGCATTAACATATATAGATGTTGACAAAAAATTATTCAATAGTTGATCTAAGAAAGAAATGGAAAATTTTATTCAAGCCAACCTGAGGATTATAACCCAGGAGATAGTCTTTCATGAAGCTCTGAGAACTGTTCCACTTATTAGAGTTCAATGCACAGTTATATAAGTTTTTGAGACAAGGTGTGATACGTCAAATAATGTATCATTGACAGTTTACACAATCCAAATCTACACATACAAAGCAAGTAGTGGTCATGGGTTATCATGGCCCCTTACAAGATTAAGAAGGAAGGTTATTTTCTTTCTGAAGGAGTTGTGACTCTTTGTGAGGTTAAGAAGGAACATTATCTCCTAAGGAGGTCTGGCTAACACAAATTCACAACACATGCTAAAGGGGAGGGAGGAAGCACAACCAGGCAAAGAAAAATTTTATGTTTAAACTTCTCATCTTGCCATAAAAAATGAATTTTATTTCATCATATACAAAACAAATTGTACATAATATAAATATAATTATATATATAAGTATTAGACTGGGATGGTATAAACTAAAATGTTAACAATGGTTATCTCCATATGATAGAACTACTAGAGATAATTAAGACCTATAAATATACATTCTTTATATTACTCTGGTTGTTCCAGTCTTTCTACAATGAAAAACCTAATGTATGTGTTGAGGGCGCTGGTGGGAAGAAAGACACCAAGGTTGTTTTAATGACAGACCTAGTACAGTTGACTCTTGAACAACATGAGAGTTTGGGGAGCTGACCCTCCACACAGTCAAAAATCTGAGTATAATTTACAGTCAGCCCTCCATATCCCTGGTTCCAATTCCTCCTTTTCTGTGGTTCAGTATCTGGGGATTCAGCCAAACCTGGATCACAGAACTGTAGTATTTACTATTGAAAAAAAAATTTGTGTATAAGTGGACCTGTACAGTTTAAACTCTTGTTGTAAAATGGTACAGATGAACCTGTTTGCAGGCTGAAATAGAGACACAGATGTTGAGAAAAAACGTATGGACACCAAGGGGGGAAAGCGGGATGGGGTGGTGGGATGAATTGGGAGGTTGAGATTGATATCTATACACTAATATGTATAAAATAGATAACTAATAAGAACCTGCTGTATAAAAAATAAAATAAAATTCAAATAAAATCAATAAACTGCAAAAAAAATAACTTATTGTTCAAGGGTCAACTGTAATTACCTTTGTGCAGAGTTGTAGATGACCTTATAATCTGTTTTCATCTTTGCTCTGTATTATTCCACTTTTATCACTATGATGTGTCATTTATTTACTCCATTATTTGGATTGAAGTCCATTTTACTATGGTAACATTATGCAAGATAGAGTGTAAATAGTACTAAACATGTTTTTACCATGTGCTATTATTATAAAAACAACAAGTTTATTTCCTCCATTAAAATAATTAAGTGCTCAATTTTAAGTGCTTCATTATAATATTACCATTGTGACTAAATATATACTTATAGTATACCAAACCTCAACCTTAATCACTCCTAAGATTTAAAATCAAAGAACTTACGAAGAAATAGGAGAAGGGAAATATAATACTAGTCAAGAAGTCACGATATCAATGTCTTTTTATGAATTCTTCAGAAAAATCAGTAGGAGTAATGTTATCTGTAAAGTTTTTATTAAAAACCATTTCAAGAAAAGGAATAGAAATTAATAAATAATTTAAAAAGACATGTACATTAAACTTAGGGGAGTTTTGGTATACATTTTGCCTCAGTGTGTGTAGGTTTATTTTCCCAAATACATAACTTCATGTATGATCAAGAACTATTTTTTTTTAAGTCACAAAATCATGAATTGCAAATGACATCTATTCTTGTACTTAGTTGATATATCTAGTACTTCATTATTCTTTTCTATTGTTACTATTTATTTATAATTAAAGTATCATTGATTTACAATATTGTGTTAGTTTTAGGTATACAGCAAAGTGATTCAGTTATACATATATACACACATATATATATATTTTTTCAGATTATTTTCCATTATAGGTTATTATAAGATATTGAATATTGTTCCCTGTAACAATTCACTATTATAATTGTTGAGATAAAGATAAGAAAATGCATGTGATAGCACCTTTAAACTGGGAGCACTATACAAATTATTACTTATTTCTATGAGTTGACACAACATCATTACAGGTAAATCAGTATTAAACCACAATAGTAAACTAAGATGACGCTTAATACTAACTTTCAAAATGAAACTCTATTGTTTAATATTCTAAAGAGAATTATACTACTATTACAATTAATTTCCTAATCAAAACATGAACTTTTTTTAACCAGACAAAGTAGGTAAATGTTATAAAGATGCTTATCATGACAGTGACTTTAAATGACCAGTTAGTACTGATGTTGGAATCCATGATGATAGAGGAATGAAGATACTAGTTGCATAATATGGTTTTTGTTGCTGAGTAACTGGTGCTTTATTTTTCTTGACATTTGATAGTTCCAAACTGTCATCCTTTTCCTTTATCCTCTTCTCCCTACCACAGAGGCCCAGGAAACCCATGATGTAATCTTCAGAAAAGAACAGGAGAAAATGTCTGGAGAGAAAAAGAGCCAATCCAGGCCTTGCATGTGGAAACAGCTAGGGAGACGGGTATGTCTCTATGATGGATTCAATGTTTCTCATGTACTGAAGATGTCAAATTTTTCTAGGAATTTCTTAGTAATATGCCATTTAGTGGATGACTAAGGGAAAGAAGTATCCTAATATGAGTACATTCTTGAGGAGTTATTTTTTTGCTTTGTGTTTTTCTTATTCTTCAGTGTAAATATGACAATCATGTAATAGACTTAGGTTAAAAAATCATAACTGAAAATTTAGGAAAGTAGTAAAAGCTTCATTTTTACTACCAAAGAGGTTTAGTTGAGACTTCTTCGGTAACTGTCTAAAAGTAAGACAGAGCTATATCTCCTCTTCTTTCATCTCACTTCTTAAGCTAATTTTTCAACTCAGAAATTTTATAATAAAAATATACCATATTTCTCAGTTTATTCCTATTTCCATGTTTTAAGCCACCTCTGACACTTATCAAAATTAACAACAGGCCAAAATCACCCATAGGAAATGATGAACTTTCTTTGTTAAATGTTGAATTATGCCCTAACTTGTAGTGTAGTATTTATAGAGACTGACAGTCTGAGTTTTAGGAAGGAATGCCAAAGAGTAACTCCCCAATTAACATCTTCTGGCTTTAGGCACTTGAATTTCTATGGTAAGTCTGCAAAATCACCATCAGTGTGCAAAAAAGAACAGTGCAGAATGTTGTGTATTGGGTTCATAGAAGGAGAAGGTTAAATACCACCTCTGAGGGATGAGACTCCAAGTAATTGTACTTATTTATTCCACAAATTTTAATGAATGTTACTGTGTTTAAGACATTGTGCTTGCTGCTAGGTATACGGTGGTGAGAAAAACAGACATTATTCTTGCCTTCTTGTAGGACTTACCATCTAATGGAAGAGATACACAATATTCAAGTAAACAGAAAAATGTATAATGAAAAATTATAATACATGACACAAAAGGTAAAAGCAAGGCACCATGCTAGATGATAACAGTGTGGAGTAAGAGCAGAGCTTTAGACAGTGTGGTCAGGGAAACCTATTCCAGGTGGTGATATTTAAGCTGAGACCTGAAAGATAAGAAGGAACCAGCCCTGTGAGAAGCAGGGGAAGAGCCTCATCACTAGTGGAAACAGTATGTGTGAAGTCCTTAAGAAGAAGAGAGTTTACATAGCATGTCTCAGAAATTGAAAGAAGGCCAAGCTAATAACTTTTACTGACCTGAAAGTGTTTGTAAAGTGATTTCAGATTTAGTATTGCTTTCACCTGGATGTCAGCTATGAGCATGATTGCTTAGTTCCAGTTTTTCTTACTTTCTGTTTCCTCTTTTTTCTTTTTTGTACCACACTGAACAGCTCACCAAGGACAGCTCATGTCACATGGTTACGTGGTGTCCCATGGTCAGGTATTTAGTCATGAAGCCCAGTAGCAAACCCAGAACTGTTTCTCAAAAGGCTAATATTTATTAATAGTAGAGGACGGGCTTTTTTCCAAAACCCTAAGAGTGTTGCCATGACATTTAAAAAAAAATTTTTGCTACCACTGGATCTTCTCGGTCATATGGCCCAAAATCAGCTTGCATGGAAGCTCTGGGATCCACTCAAAACTATGAGTTACTCAGTCAATTATTCCAACTAGAACATTTGAATAGACTACATATTGTCTCCTGAATCTAAAGTGGCCCATGTGTCTCTCAGTGGTAGAGTGTACAAGATGAAGCAACTTGTCCTTCACGTTGATAGAAATATTGTGACATGCCCCAGACTACTGGACTCTTAGAAGTTTCACTATCATGACAGGCTCCTGAATGTTTTAAGAACTTACCTAGCATCCTCTGTCATGTATGTGTTTTGCCAAGGCATGTAGCATATTTGTTACTACACATGAAGTCAAATACCTAAAAGGAAAAAAGGACTAAAGCTCTCATTATATACTCAAGACTCTTGTATTTTTTCCTTGTAGCATATATTAAATGCAATTAACAGTTGTCTAATTAGTTCAATATCTTTATCATTCTATAGAATGTAACTCCACAAGGGCTAGAACCCTATTTTTCCTGTTCAGTGCTGTGTATCTGTACCTTGCCTTGCATATAATGGGCTCTCAATTAATATGTAAATGTATGGATAGATGAATGAAAGAAAAGAAATGGAAAAAAATAAGAAAGGATAGAATAGCCAACATGTAGCATAGATAAAGAAGCTGTAGAGGAACTCACCTAGGAATTTAGTTAGAGGCTGAATCGTGAGGAAACTTGAGACCATATTTTGGCAGTTGAAATTTTTCTAAAGGGTTGCAGGGAGCCATTGAAGGGGTTTATGCTTCTCCGTTGAAATCCACCCATTTTTCAAGGGTGCTCTCCTTACTTTATACTATGTTTAGTTATACATACATACATAAATTGAGCACATACATGTATCTATACATACACAGTTTTGAGTTTTATCACATAATGAAATGAGGGAATCCATTTCATCTTTGTTTTCCTAGTACCTGGCATATTACCTGAACATAGTAAGCACTTCAGCATTTGTCAAATGAACAAATAAAGGCCCAGTTCAAATGCCACTTCTCTACTTTAATTAAATTACCTCTTAGAATTAACTCATTTACAGGAACAGTTATGCTATCTGACCCCCTTAAAAATCTCAGTGTGCTGTGGACCTGCACTTAGGGTAAAGAGGTCTACGGCATAGGTTTGCATAATTACTCTTATTTAAACAGGTTATTTTATTAAAGAGTTTATTTTATTTACACGGTAAGTTATTAAACAGTATTAATTATTTACCAGTATTTTATTTAAACAATACATTTATGTCTTGTTACTTTAAAGGGGTGACAAAACAAGTTTCTTTCAGATTTTACTTTTGCATTATATACAAAGGAACTATTAACTTTTTACTTGTTTTTAAGGGACCGTATATTTTATAGATAGGATTAATGTGGGTTTTTTTGTTTCTGGCCTTTACTTGTACATTTGCCAAGTTTATGAATTGTTATTCGGCACAATCATTCATTTGAAGTGTACATAAAAAAGAAATTTGGCGTAAAGCCACAAATCATTAGTTGATGGATTTTTAACTAAAAAAGAAAGTAAGGTGTTTAACTCTAAGAAATTTCAACATACAACCACATTGACAGCAGAGATTTCTATCTAGATTCATACGACAGCCTTACTGAGATGTTTTTGGATTTGTTACATGTAAGTCACTAATCACAAATAAAGCAAAAGTTGATTTTTGTGTGTGTATTATGACAACATATTTTATTTGCAGGTAAGATTTTTAAAAATATTTTTTCATTTTTTTTTGAGATATAATTGACATATAGCACTGTATAATTTTAAGGTGTACAACATAATGATTTGACCTACATACATCATGAAATGATTACTACAGTAGGTTTAGTGAACATCCATCATCTCAGACAGACACAAAATTAAAGAAATAGAAAAAGAAAGTCTTTTTCCTTTTGATGAGAACACTTTGGATTTACTCTTTTAACAACTTTCATTTATAACATACAGCAGTGTTAATTATCTTTATCAAATTGTACATTACATCCCAAGTACTTATTTATTTTATAATTGGAACTTTGTACTTTTGACTGCCTTCATCTAACCCTCCCTCCCTCCCACCCCTCACCTCTGTTGGCTGCAAATATGATCTCTTTTTTAATGAGTTTGTTTGTTTGTGTTTGAAGTATAATTGACCTGTAACACTACGTTAGTTCCTGGTACACAACATAGTGATTCGATATTTCTCTACATTTTAAAATGATCATCACTAGTTGTCATCTGTCACCCTACAAAGATATTATATAACTATTGACTATACTCCCCACATTGTACATTTCATACTCGTGACTCTTTTTTTTTTTTTTTAATTCATGGCAGTTTATTTAATTTAAAAATAAAAACAGAAACAATAAAACAAAACAAAAATCAGTTTCCAATGAAAATACAAACACTTTGGGTGGTTATCCAGCTTTCTTTTTCCCTGTAGGCTATCCTGGGCTCAAACCAATCAAATGAATGAAAACCAGTTTTGATAGGAGCCATAAAGCATGTTGCACCAATTAAATTACACCAATATATTATTATAATATGTTTGAAATGCCTTTCAGACCAATATATAAAAAAGACAAATTCAAATTAAAAAGTCAACATTTTATTACCAAAAAAAAAAAAGAAATTAAAGTCACAACACAGATTAAAAAAAAAAATGTGCAGTCAGGTTTCTCTTTTTTTCATTTATTTTGTAACTGCAAGTTTGTACTTCTTAATGTCCCTCACTTATTTCCCTCCTCCCCCCACCCTTCTCCCCTCTGGTAAACACCTGTTTGTTCTCTGTATCTATGACATTGATTCTGTTTGGTTATGTTTGTTCATTTGTTTTTTAAATTCCACATGTAAGTGAAATCATATGGTATTTGTCTTTCTCTGTCTAACTTATTTCACTTAGCACAATACCTCTAGGGCTGTCCATGTTGTCACAAGTGGCAAGATTTCATTCTTTTTTATGGCTGAGTAATAGTCCATTGTGAATATATACCACATCTTCTTTATCCATTCATCTATTGTTGGGCACTTGGGTTGCTTCCATATCTTGGCTATTGTAAATAAGGCTGCAATGAACATAGAAGTACATATATCCTTTCTAATTAGTGTTTTTGTTTTCTTTGGATAAATACCCGGGAGTAGAATTGCTGGATTGTATGGTAGTTCTATTTTTAGTTTTTTGAGGAATCTCCATACTGTTCTCCATAGTGGCTGCACCAGTTTACATTCCCACCAACAGTGCATGAGGGTTCCCTGTTTTCCACATCCTCACCAACACTTATTTGTTGTCTTTTTGATAATAGCCATTCTGACAGGTGTGAGGTAGTATCTCATTGTAGTTTTGATTTGCCCTTGGGGGTGGGGCTGGGTCCTGCGTCCTCTGGTGGATGGTGCCAAGTCCCAGGGTGACTGGAACCTTGGGGGGTCCTACAGCAGCCAGCCTACTGGTTGGTGGGGTTGTGCTCCCACCCAGCTAGCTTCCTGGCCCGGAGTGTCCCAGGACTGGTGCCCACCAGCTAGTGGGCAGGACTAGGTCCCAGCACTAATAAGCTAGAGGGAGGGTTCCAAAATGGCACTTACCAGCACCAGTGTACTTGTGGTGGGATGAGCTCCCTAAAAATGGCTGCTGCCAGCATCCATGTCCCCAGAGTGAGTTTCAGCTGCCTTCTTCCTCTCCCAGAGGCTCTCCAAGATCAAGAAGTGGGTCTGACCCAGGCTGCCTTCAAATTACTGCTTATGCCCTTGGTCTTGAAGCATGTGAGATTTGTGTGTGCCTTTTAAGAGTGGAGCCTAGGGCTTCCCTGGTGGCGCAGTGGTTGAGAGTCAGCCTGCCGATGCAGGGGACACGAGTTCGTGCCCCGGTCCGGGAAGATCCCACATGCTGCAGAGCAGCTGAGCCCGTGAGCCATGGCCGCTGAGCCTGCGCGTCCGGAGCCTGTGCTCCGCAACGGGAGAGGCCACAACAGTGAGAGGCCCGCGTACCGCAAAAAAAAAAAAAGTGGAGTCTATTTCTCATAGTCTTCTGGCTCTCCCCAAATCAAGCCTCACCGGCCTTCAAAGCCAAATGTTCTGGGGGCTCATCTTGCTATGTAGGACCTTGGGTCTGGGGAGCTCCTGATGTAGGGCTCAGACCCCTCACTCCTTGGGGAGAACCTCTGCAATTGTAATTATTCTCACATTTACGGGTTGCTCACCTGGGGGGTCTGGGTCTTGATTATACCATGTCTTTGCCCCTCCTACCCATTTCATGTGGTTCCTTCTTTATATTCTTAGAGAGATCTTCTTTATATTCTTGAGAAGATCTTTTCTGATGGTTTTCAGGTCCCTCTCATGGATAATTGCTCGGTAAATAGTTGCAATTTTGGTGTGCCTGTGAGAGGAGATGAGCTCAGGGTCTTCCTACTCCACCATCTTGGTCACTCCCCCAAGATGTTTCATTCTTAACATGGAATCATGCAAAAATCTTGGGCAATAAATTAATAGAGATAATGTTTCTTTGCTGTATAATTTAATAAATAAAAGCAATGATTTAGCAACTGTAGAGTTTTTAGCTGAACTAACCATTTATTAGCTATTAATGAGGTATTATAAGAAGGAATGTTAGTTGACTTCTATTCTTAACATGTGTTGAAGTATTTTATTAAAGTTAAAATGCCTCATTGTAAGGGAAATTGTAATGTAGAATTCTGAGGTTCTTATTCCGTTATTCCATTTTAGACTGAATGGCAAAAATTACCATCAGTACATGCAGTATTGTCAGATATTTTAAATTACATTTTGTTTCGTTATTCACTTAAATTTGTTTATTTTATAGGAAGCTAATTCACATGAAATTTATTATAAGATAGACTTACAAGGACATTCTTACCTTTCTATTTTCTCTTTTAGAAAAGCCTACATTTTCACCATGTTTAAATTGCATTATGCAATTGTGATTTCTTAGTGTTATGAAGAATGTAGTGAGGCTTAGCTGTCACATCGTGGACTGGTAAAAATGGCATCATGGAAATGCTGTTAACGTGGTTGTCAAAAGAATGAAAGATAAAAGGAACAGACAGAAAACTAATAACAGTTTAAACAGTTAAAACTGGGTAACAGTTTACTGGAAAAAATTTATAGTTTCTATAGTTTAGTCATAATGAACAGGAATTACAAATATTGAACATAGTATAACTTTTCAAAAATTTTCCTTCCATTTCTTTTGCCACTTGACAGCAAGGAAATGAATTTTGAATTAAATACATAAGCTGTTGTATTCATGTGTATCTTATATTTTTAATGTAAGATGGAAAGCTGGCTTACAGCCACTTTTTTAATGCATAAAAGCAGTCTTAATGAATGCTAACAAAGTCGTACAGTCTTATGAATATTATTTGCTTGAAAACCTTCCTGTATTTCATAAACTCTAGCCAAAATGACTTTATGTGTTACTTGAGCAAATTTAATCCTGTGCTAATGAATATGTTCTTTATACAAAATTTCAAATAAAATATAAAAAATGTATTTCAGTTAAAATGATTTTATATTTTCCCCCCAATTTTTTGATAAGATTTAATTTTGACCAAGAGCAGGTCTAATCATATTGTACTTCAGGGCCCTCAAAAGTCCACATCCATTTATAACTGTGTCAGAGTGAATTAGGTTTTTCATTGCCTTTGATGACATACATTTGAGCCAACAGACCATACTCCAATAATAGAACCAACTAATATAAGCTATCTTTTAATCACTTTTTTCATTGTTAAAATCCTTAGGTAAGTCCATGAAACAGTGCCAACTCAATACCAACATCTAGAAAGGATTGGCTCTTTATTACTGGCTCTAACAGAGCTGACAGTTCTCTTTTATTTCAACTAGAAAAGTGTTTTTTTATAAATGTTTTTTTCTTTCAAGAAAAATGAGTGAATCCATTTTAGAAATTTATTTTATACTCTTCTTTAAAAATTAAAGAAATAATTATCTAAGGAGAGTCAGTCTGACTAGTGATAAACCTAAATTATAGATTTTTTTTTTTTTTTTTTTTTTTTGCGGTATGCGGGGCCTCTCTCTGTTGTGGCCTCTCCCATTGCGGAGCACAGGCTCCGGACGCGCAGGCTCAGCAGCCATGGCTCACAGGCCCAGCCGCTCCATGGCATGTGGGATCTTCCCGAACCGGGGCACGAACCCGCCTCCCCTGCATCGGCAGGCAGACTCTCAACCACCGCGCCACCAGGGAAGCCCCTAAATTGTAGAATTTTAATGTGATTTTTTTAAATAACTAGAACTATTAAGTAAATACTTTTAACTTGATTCAATAAAAAGAGGTTCACCCTGAGAAAACCATAATTCAAAAAGTGTCATGTACCACAATGTTCATTGCAGCACTATTTACAACAGCCAGGACATGGAAGCAACCTGTGTCCATCGACAGATGAATGGATAAAGAAGATGTGGCACATACATACAATGGAATATTACTCAGCCATAAAAAGAAATGAAATTGAGTTATTTGCTGTGAGGTGGATGTACCTAGAGTCTGTCATACAGAGTGAAGTAAGTCAGAGAAAAACAAATACTGTATGCTAACACATATATATGGAATCTAAAAAAACAAAACAAAACAATAATGGTTCTGAAGAACCTAGGGGCAGGACAGGAATAAAGACGCAGATGTAGAGATTGGACTTGAAGACATGGGGAGGGGGAAGGGTAAGCTGGGAGGAAGTGAGTGTAGCATGGGCATATATACACTACCAAATGTAAAATAGATAGTGGGAAGCAGCTGCATATCACAGGGAGATCAGCTAGGTGCTTTGTGACCACCTAGAGGGTTGGGATAGGGAGGGTGGGAGGGAGATGCAAGAGGGAGGAGATATGGGGATGTATGTATATGTATAGCTGATTCACTTTGTTATAAAGCAGAAACTAACACACCATTGTAAAGCAATTATACCCCAATAAAGATGTTTTAAGAAAAAAAAAGGTTCATTTATGGTTAGCAGCATCCATCTTCACACAAAACATTCTATTTAATGAAGTATTTCAGTTGAGCAAACATTTGCTGGGTATCTGCTATATGCATGGCATGTCCACAGAGGTGACAAAGATGACCAAAACTAGACCCTGCTCCCAAGAAACTTCTTTTCTAAAGCAGATTATCCTATTCACCTATAGTCTTGTTTAGTTGCAAATCTACTTTGCATACCAAGACTTTCTTTTCAAATAGTGCAAATGAAAACTTTTGAGTATCCACTGATTGGAAGATCAGAAACTCTCAATCAGTATATGGAGATGTAACTTGTTTAAACAAAGTATAATCAGGCTTTTATTTCAGAAATTATATTTGGAAAGATCTAAACTGCTCCCTGATACCTTTTTGACTATGTAAATAAGACTTTTTCAGTTTAAATTATAAACCAGAATTGAAACTCAGTGTCATACAATTTAATTCCTTTGTTTTTAAGAGGGAGTTAATTGTATATTATTAGCAGCCAAGTGTAGATTTTAAAATTAAGATGGTTTTTTAAAAATCAGATTTGTCCTTTTGAATTCTAGCACGGGGTTATACAAGCAAGCTGTCGGTTCATTCCTATATATATTTTGACCTTAAGACAAGAACTTACATCACTAGGAAGTAATTTTCTAGCCTAGTATATTTTTAAGCTTTCGAGAACTCATAGAGGAGAAAGTTTAAAAAAAATTTACATTATTTTCGATAGCTATTTGCTAGTAGATATGATATTGGAAACCCATGAATTATCTGGATGGGGAAAACTGGTTTTCTTTAATTCCTAGATTTTTCCCGTTTTCAGCCAGCACTTAGATCGACTCTGCTGCAAGAAAAAGACTGGAACTAAAAAGCTCCATGTTGTATTTTGAGGCATCATTGTTGCGTGTGTGTGTGTGTGTGCGTGTGTGTGTGTGTGTGTATTTTAAGATCACTCATGTCAGAGAAAAGTTTGTTTCATGACACTGGCCTCCACTCTATGTACTTGAACATAATTAAATTGAAATGTTAAGGATATTGATAGAAATATTTTAAAGATTCTTTTCAATACTTGCCTTCCTTATTAGGCAGAATTCTTAGCATATTTCCTCTTCTCTTGATGGTATTGATTATGCAGGTCATACCTCCAGACCAAGCCTCCTGCTAACCTCCACACAACTTCCAAAGTGATTTTTCTAATACACAAAAATGACCATGTCATTTCTGTGCTTCACAGCTTTCAGCTACTCTTTACCAACCACCAAAGAAAAATCCAGATTTTTGTTTATGATACAAAAGGCTTCCATAATCTGAACCAACTTACTGTTTCTGGACTTTATTCTCAGTGTTAGACTCTGTGCTTGGATTGAAGAGAGAGATGAGAAGTGAATCTTATAACCTTTAAGAGTTCACAGATTGTGAACTGGTGCTGCTACTCAGTAACTGTAATGGTCTGGTTAATGCATAAAGCAGGAGTCACCGTGGCATTTCAGAATCCCGGGTGATTATATCCAATGAACAAGTCTATTTTGGTCATAATAAAGAAGCCTAGAACTGCCCTGGGAAGAGGAGATGGCTGTCAGGTAAATGAGCCTTGAAAAATTGTAGTAATAGCAGGAGAAGGAGGCTCTGCTGATAGTAATACCACTCATATGTCTGCAGGTAAATAATTATAACCCATGTTTTATGCAAAAATACCATCTCTTTTCCCTCTATTTTATGTAGCCCTCAAAACAACTCATTGAGATCTTATCAGTATCCTCAATTCACAGGTAAGGAATGAGATGAAATTACTGTATTCAAGATTAAACAGCAAATTAAGTCAGACTTCCCTCTGTCACCAAATTATGTGATCACCATGGATAAAACTTCTGGGTTTACTCTCTGATCCAAGATCAAGGAAGTAGAAAGGAATGGGATTCCAGGTTCTTGAGCTGAGCCTTTCCCCTGCCATCATGGAGCAGCCTCATGGAACTATCTGTACTCTTGTTTTAAACCAAAACAAGGGATCATCACTGTGTTTACCTTGTGCCTGGCACTGTGTTAAATGCTTTACATATATTGCATTTAATCCTTAACAACCCTATAAGGTAACTGCTTTATTTTTCTCCATTGTCTAGATGAGGAAAATAGGGCTTAGAAAATCAGCTTAACCCAAAGGTACATAATGAGTTAGTGGCAGAGCTAGATCTTGAACCCAGATCAACTGTGTGACAGAGCCCATGTTCTTCTGTTGAGCCTTCCTCTAAGAGAATGGTTAGAAGTTTGGGGGTTTTTTTCTTTTTAAAATCGAGGATAGCTAACTCTAGAATTTTGAATGTCACACACCAGCTTTTTACAGGGTCCTTCCTCTTTTCTCTTTGATTCAAAGCCATACTGATTAAATGAAAGGGTATGATGACAACTTATTTCTTCTTTGATCTTCTCATATCCTCAACCTTATTTCTTAGTGCTCCAGTATTACTAAGCCATTAAAATTGCTAAAAGTCAGATTATTTATTATTGCCTTAGTATAAAAATCCTATAAAATAAGGATTTTATAGTAAAAGAAATGTAGAGTAGAAATAACACCAAGATTAGAATCTGAAAACCTGATGTTCCAGTCCTGATTCTGCCCCTTTCTAGCTATGTGTCCTTAGTCCAGCCTTTTCAACTATTTTGAGGTGTCTATTTTCTTAAGTTTAAATTGTCAATAACGTTTCCCCTGTGCCTCCCCTCATAGAACATATGGAATATTAAACCAATCAGTTTAGTCAGTAATTCAGTAAAAACAAAACAACCTCAAACATCTGTATCCTGAATTCTCTCACTTTTAAATTAATTTCTATGAAAACCCTCAGAGTACCATGTGAGAATAGTTGAAGAATTTCATTGATTTATCTCTGGAAAATTAAGCCTAACTGATCTCTCTATTTTGATTTGCAGGTTTTAATTTCAAATAGAAAATAGTTTTTTAAATACTATCAGTGTACCAATCACTTTATGTAAAAAATAGATATTTAAGACATATACTCAGAGGGAAAAGACTCTTGAAAACCTCTTTCCTCCCTTTCAGTTCATGAATTGTAATTATGGCAGTTAAGTAGGTGTGTATTCTTTAGTTATTATGAGATCCCTGACTGCTGGTTTCTCCACCAATGCACATTTTGAGAAAAAGTCATGAATAATATTTTCCTTCTTCAGCCTCCCCACAATTCTTTATTTTCTGATTCTAAATAGTTGTTGTTTTTTTTTTTTTTTGCTATGGCAGACTGGCTGGAATCACTTTGATCTTGGCCAGAACAAATAGAAGATTAATGAAATAGAGCTAACCCCTAGCTTCCGAATGACAGAGCTAGCTCACCATTCACAACAGTCACCTTTCCTTTAATCCTTTTGCCCCTGAGTCTCAGTTCTTTCCTCCTAACTCTAATGTTCTCCTACTTCTCATGGGCTGGGGGAATTCCTTTGTATGTTGACCTGGAAACCTGGATTTAGTGGTCATTGGTGTGGATGCAGTACCTGTGAGTGATGATGTTGTCATCCAGGGAGAGCAAATGAATGTGAAAGAAAGGAACAGTATCAATAGGACAATGCTGTGCATGGAAGACCTCATTTATTATTACAATTTAAATGTATTGCACCAAGTAATTTTCTTGTTGGTATTTGAAAGGTTTTCATTAGCTAAATATATAATTATACACATAAATAAAGTCTGACATTTACTGCAAAATCAGAAGGCTTAAGATCTTTGAAAAGAAAGGTGGATATACCTGATCTCAGAGTGGAAAGTCTTCCTAAACATGTTACCCAAGTCAGAAGACATAAAGAAACAAGATTGATAGATTTTATATGTATATATATATATATATATATATATATATATATATATATAATCACATTAATCAAGTTTGAAAGATAAAAATAAAATAAGAAAAAGACATATAGTCAATATTCTTAATATATAAATAGCCCATATAGAAATCAGCAAATGATAAGCAAACCAATAACTGTCCAATGAACATGTTATTATTGTTCAAAAGGTAAATCTTTTCAAAAGAAGGAAATGTATTATTATTTAGTTATTATCATTTAAATGTACTTAACTAGTAACATGGAAATGTTAGCAGAAAGCGGGTTAAGATAAGGAGACATTGCAGAGGATTTATTGTTGCAATGGAGTTCAAATTAATGGAGCTAATGGTCTAATTAGAATATACTGTGTGGGTTCCACTATCAGTGGCATCAGTTACTCCCTAAGTTAATGATATTATAATAGAAAACCCATAATAAAATAAGCCAAAGGGTAACTGGAGTTGAAGCTATGTGTGCTCTAACTTGTTCTACTTTTAGGGAAGTTCTAGGCACAAGTTTGGGAGAGGTCTAGAACATGTTATAATAGGAAATTACAAGGGAGTAGTATTGAGCTGTCAGCAAAACTTAAGAAACTTCTTGGGAAACTTCTTAGTCCTATTGGCATCAACCTGCCAATGAAGATATGGTTAGTGCAAATAATGTTTTGTGGATTCATAGTGCCTCACCTGTTCTACTGAGCAGTCAGCAGTGCTTGGATGAAACTCGTGGATTTGGCAACTATAAAGAGACTTCTGACGTGGTGGCTCTTGTAAACTACCTTGAGATTTTAATATTGATGTCAGTCTGCAGATTGGATTCCTTTCTTTCTTCTCTTCTGTTTTACTGCCACCAAAAAGGGCTGTGCCCTCCCAAAGGAGTTTAAAAAGATAGAATAGAGAGCAGAACATATGAGGAAATGTTAAAGCAAACTAGTAGTCAAATAAATGCAATTTTAAATAATAACTCTTCATCAAAATTTTTTTCAAAGTTCTTTTTTTAATGTTAATACTCTGTATTATCAGATACCACTGATTTCTTACCAAGATTCATCCCACCTCAACTTTTTTTTTTTTTTTTACTGACAGAATCCTTATGTTTACTCTAGGATAGACTCCAGATAGGCTTAAGGTTTAGCTATAGTCTTTCTGGTAGTCCCATTCTTCTTATCAGCGACTGGTTTAGGAGAGGGCATGTCACCCATTTCCAGCGAGTGAGACCTGAGGGAAGTTTGCTATTGGGCTCCTGGGAAAGAGTTCCTCTTCCTAGGAAGGAGACACAAGGAGATATGATCCATTTTTATTTCTGGTTCTGGTCTTGCTGGGATGTTCAGCCCAGAACTGCTTCAACTATCTTGTAATCCTGAGGGCAAAGTAGAGAGAAGAAGAATGATTTTATTGAGCCATTTAATCAAGCAGTACTAAAAACTGCCTCCCTCCCTCCTTCCCTCAATATTTCTTTCCTTCTTTCATTTCTCTTTCTTATTTTCTACGATGCATATATATAGGATAGAAAAATCTTGAGGTTAAAAAAAGAAAATTGCTGCTACTTGAATGACATGTTGCAAATCGACCCAAGTGGGAACTCTATTAGATGATGACATGAATATTAGCAACTGTGATTAATACCAGAGAGGGAATTGGCAATGCAAAGAGAGAAGTAGACATTCATATTTAGCACATAATTATTTTCCCTAATGTTCCCTTTGAAAATATTTGTTGACAAATTTAGGTCTCAAATGATTGAAAATGAACATCTGGACTGTGTCACGGTCCCACTTAGAGTCAAATGGTGATCCTTGTGCAGTGAGAATGAAGGAGAACAGCAGATGGGGATGTCTTGGGAGTTTAGTGGCACCTACCTGGATATAAAACTGAAAATTCCGTCCCTGTCCCTGATGCCGAATGAGAATAACAAGGACAAAGTTTTGAGGATAAAGGAAAGAAATTTAGTAATTTGCCAGCAAATGAGGAGGGCAGCAGACTAACATCTTGAAAATTAGTGTCCTACTCTCTGAAAGAGGGTAGGTCTATTTAAGGAGAAATTTGAGGGTGGGGTTGGCAGGACTACATGACTGAGACCTCTCTGGGCTGGCGCTACTTCTTTTGATATTTCCGTGATTCTTGGCCATTACGGTTGTCTGCTTCCAGTCAAGATGTGCTGACTGTTTTTCTGCTGACTGCTTGGTCCTATGCACCTGTGACTCAAGAAGAGCTATTCAAACAATATAGCACTTATCAGCATAGTTAGCAGAGAGAAACAGCATGTGTACGTTATTTGATTTAATGCATAAGTTAAAAGAGAAAGTTAGTTGTTAAATTTTTAACTCTATATTTGGCTATAGATGTTGCTTGTCCTCTTAGTGCAAGAGAACCCAGAAATAAATGGTGTTAAAAAAACTCTCCTCATGGCAAAGTTTGCTTCAGAGCATTTCCTTCCCCTATTCCCTCAGCTTGTAGAAGTTGGAAGTCTGCATTTGAAGTTTGATATAAACCATATGGCATATTTTGGAGGCTCCTGAGATGTACAACATTGCTCTATATGTTCCTGCCTCCTCACCTTTCTTATGCTGCTCTCTCTGCCTTTATTGCCCTTTCTTCCCCAAATGGTACCTGGCTCTAGGTTAAGAAATACTACCATTAGCAGTTATCTATAAATTCTAGCCTTGGACAGAAGACAAAAATCTTTATATTCCTCTCCAAAATATACAAGCCCTACCTATCTAATCTGAGAAGCAGAATGTGCATGATCATTGTATTGACAGTGTTACTTGTAAGCTCAGACTGATGGAAAGACCAGATACACGCTCCTTGGGTAGATCAAGCAGGGTTTAATTATCTAAAGGAAATATAAAAGGAAATCAGCACAATCATGATACACATCGCAGAGGTCAGCAACATATTTCAGGACAGATGGGGGTTCCTGCTTCTGAAATCCTCACCACTGGGTGCATAGTTACACATAATAACATCTGAATAAGAGTAATATTATTCTTAGTAGTCTTTCACTTTGCATTTAGACTTAAGTACACAGGACTGGATCAGTTCTCTAAGTAGACTGCCTGGATATGTGCTGGGGACCACTTCTTTGGAGCCAGGAGCACCTCTTTAAACTCAGATTTATACTGTGGAAATAAATGAAGACTAACCAAATGAAAGCAAGCAGAGGCTGTTTATTCAGAGCTTGCTATAGTAAGGGAGTCAGCCACTGTCACTTGTGTTTTAGCAGAGACTCAAAGGCAGGCAGAGGAGCGGAAAAAAGAGAAGGTTTCATGTATGCCCTGATTGGAAGCTGTTGGCATGAGGAAGCTGTAGGCAGGCTGGGGACAAATATTAGTAAAGCTGTCAGTTATTAATCAAGTCCTGGCCATTTGAGATCAGTTGTTACAGGGTTTACTGTTTGGCTTCCTGGACCATCACTGGAGATAGAAGTTTGACTTCCTGCAAGTCTGACTTATAGCAGGCTGGCTTCCTGGGGCTGGTTGATTTCCTGGCCAAGTTGTTGCAGGTTGTGGGTCAGAGATCTATTTTTATATATGATTTGGTCATTGTTATTTTTACATTAAACCTCTCAATACAGAACACAATATGATTATAGGAGGCAGTACAGTACAGTACACTACAGTGAAGCTAAGCCTAAACAGCCCCTATTCGTCACTCTTGGTGCATGCAAACTATTGTATCCTAATCCTAGTATATTCATTTTTTGTTTGTTTCTTTTCTTTTGTTTTTTTATACTGCAGGCTCTTATTAGTCATCAGTTTTATACACATCAGTGTATACATGTCAATCCCAATCGCCCAATTCAGCACACCACCATCTCCACCCCACCGCGGATTTCCCCCCTTGGTGTCCATACGTTTGTTCTCTATATCTGTGTCTCAACTTCTGCCCTGCAAACCGATTCATCTGTACCATTTTTCTAGGTTCCACATACATGCATTAAGGTACGATATTTTTCTCTTTCTGACTTACTTCACTCTGTATGACAGTCTCTAGATCCATCCACGTCTCAACAAATGACTCAATTTCGTTCCTTTTTATCGCTGAGTAATATTCCATTGTATATATGTACCACATCTTCTTTATCCATTTGTATGCTGATGGGCATTTAGGTTGCTTCCGTGACCTGGCTATTGTAGATAGTGCTGCAATGAACATTGGGGTGCATGTGTCTTTTTGAACTATGGTTTTCTCTGGGTAAATGCCCAGTAGTGGGACTGCTGGATCATATGGTAATTCTCTTTTTAGTTTTTTAAGGAACCTCCATACTGTTCTCCATAGTGGCTGTATCAATTAACATTCCCACCAGCAGTGCAAGAGGGTTCCCTTTTCTCCACACCCTCTCCAGCATTTGTTGTTTGTAGATTTTCTGATGATGCCCATTCTAACTGGTGTGAGGTGATACCTCATTGTAGTTTTGATTTGCATTTCTCTAATAATTAGTGGTGTTGAGCATTCTTTCATGTGCTTCGTGGCCATCTGTATGTCTTCTTTGGAGAAATGTCTATTTAGGTCTTCTGCCCATTTTTGGATTGGGTTGTTTGTTTCTTTAATATTGAGTTGCATGACTGTTTATATATTTTGGAGATTAATCCTTTGTCCGTTGATTTGTTTGCAAATATTTTCTCCCATTCTGAGGGTTGTCTTTTCGTCTTGTTTATGGCTTCCTTTGCCATGCAAAAGCTTTGACATTTCATTAGGTCCCATTTGTTTATTTTTGTTTTTATTTCCATTACTCTAGGAGGTGGATCAAAAAATATCTTGCTGTGATTTATGTCAAAGAGTGTTCTTCCTATGTTTTCCTCTAAGAGTTTTATAGTGTCTGGTCTTACATATACATCTCAAGTCCATTTTGAGTTTATTTTTGTGTATGGTGTTAGGGAGTGTTCTAATTTCATTCTTTTACATATAGCTGTCCAGTTTTCAAGCACCATTTATTGTAGAGACTGTCTTTTCTCCATTGTATATCCTTGCCTCCTTTGTCATAGATTAGTTGACCATAGGTGCGTGGGATTATCTCTGGGCTTGCTATCTTGTTCCATTGGTCTATGTTTCTGTTTTTGTGCCAGTACCATATTGTCTTGATTACTGTAGCTTTGTAGTATAGTCTGAAGTCAGGGAGTCTCATTCCTCCAGCTCCATTTTTCTTCTTCAAGACTGTTTTAGCTATTTGGGTTCTTTTGTGTCTCCATACAAATTTTAAGATGATTTGTTCTAGTTCCGTAAAAACTGCCATTGGTAATTTGATAGGGATTGCATTGAATCTGTAGATTGCTTTGGGTAGTAGAATCATTTTCACAATACTGATTCTTCCAGTCCAAGAACATGGTATATAGATGGGTCTTGTTTTTGTATCCATTCAGCAAGCCTGTGTCTTTTGGTTGGAGCATTTAGTCCATTCACATTTAAGGTAATTATTGATATGTATGTTCCTAGGACCATTTTCTTAATTATTTTGGGTTTGTTTTTGTAGGCCATTCTCTTCTCTTGTGTTTCCCACTTAGAGAAGTTCCTTTAGCATTTGTTGTAGAGGTGGTTTGGTGGTGCTAAATTCTCTTAGCTTTTGCTTGTCTGTAAAGCTTTTGATTTCTCCATCAAATCTGAATGAAATCCTTGCTGAGTAGAGTAATCTTGGTTGTAGGTTCTTCCCTTTCATCACTTTAAGTATATCATGCACTCCCTTCTGGCTTGTAGAGTTTCTGCTGAGAAATCAGCTGTTAGCCTTATGGAAGTTCCCTTGTATGTTGTCATTTTTACCTTGCTGCTTTCAATAATTTTTCTTTGCCTTTAATTTTTGCCAATTTGATTACTATGTGTCTTGGTGTGTTTCTCCTTGGGTTTATCCTATATGGGACTAGCTGCGCTTCCTGGACTTGGGTGGCTCTTTCCTTTCCCATGTTAGGGAAGTTTTCAACTATAATCTCTTCAAATATTTTCTCGGGTCCTTTCTCTCTCTGTTCTCCTTTTGGGACCCCTATAATGCGAATGATGTTGCGTTTAATGTTGTCCCAGAGGTCTCTTAGGCTGTCCTCATTTCTTTTCATTCTTTTTTCTTTATTCTGTTCTGCAGCAGTGAATTCCACCATTCTGTCTTCCAGGTCACTTATCCATTCTTCTGCCTCAGTTATTCTGCTATTGATTCCTTTTAGTGTAGTTTTCATTTCAGTAATTGTATTGTTCATCTCTGTTTGTTTGTTCTTTAATTCTTCTAGGCCTTTGTTAAACATTTCTTGCATCTTCTCGATCTTTGCCTCCATTCTTTTTCCGAGGTCCTGGATCATCTTCACTATCATTATTCTGAATTCTTTTTCTGGAAGGTTGCCTATCTCCACTTCATTTAGTTGTTTTTCTGAGGTTTTATCTTGTTCCTTCATCTGGTACATAGCTCTCTGCCTTTTTATCTTGTCTATCTTTCTGTGAATGTGGCTTTTTTTCCCCACAGGCTGCAGGATTGTAGTTCTTCTTCTACTGTCTGCCCTCTGGTGGATGAGGCTATCTAAGAGGCTTGATGGGAGGGACTGGTGGTGGGTAGAGCTCTCTCTCTCTCTCTCTTTTTAATATTTATTTATTTATTTGTCTGTGCCAGGTCTTAGCTGCGGCACGTAAGATGTTCGTTGCCATGTGCAGGATCTTTAGTTGTGAAATGCAGGATCTTTTGTTGCAGCATGTGAACTCTTAGTTGCAGTATGTGGGATCCAACCAGGGATTGAACCTGGGCCTCCTGCATTGCGATCGTGGAGTCTTAACTTCTGGAGCACCAGGGAAGTCCCAATCCTGGTATAATCTTAAACTTAGCAATGCAGAGTCAGAATGGGGTCACTTTGCCAGAAGCCTCCGGGAGTCATGCTAACAAACCCTTAGATCAGCTGTAAAGTTTATCCTGAAATTAGAAAAGTAATATGAACAAGAAACGGAAAGCAAACAGAAGTGATGACTGGTTGTTCTCCCAAAACAGCTTCATGGCCATCATGTTTCATCCACAAACCTTAATGCAACCACTGTGTAAGCCTTTGCAGTAGCTCTCCACTGCTGTCTCTCAGGTTTAAGTGATTTAGGACTGTGTCATCTGATAAAGCTACTCATGGAGCTGTAATGATAAGTTGGGAAACTTGCTGAAGGATTTGATGATATATTCTGACAGCTAAATCGCCCTTGGACAGGATACCACATACATGTGCTCAGAGACTCTTTCTGGGAATTGTAGAGGTACTGCTACGTCCTTGGCATGGGAGTTTAGATTGGAAGGAAGCAAAAGACACTGAAAAGTAAATGAGCCAATCTTTCTCCCTTGGGTTTTGTTTGAACAGGAAGAGAGATTAATTGTCAATTACTGAACTTATTTCTTTTTCCTTTTTTTTTTTTTTTCCGGTATGCGGGCCTCTCACTGTTGTGGCCTCTCCCATTGCGCAGCACAGGCTCCGGACGCGCAGGCTCAGCGGCCATGGCTCATGGGCCCAACCGCTCTGCCGCATGTGGGATCTTCCCGGACCGGGGCATGAACCCGTGTCCCCTGCATCGGCAGGCGGACTCTCAACCACTGCGCCACCAGGGAAGCCCTGAACTTATTTTTATACATGCATTTAAAAATATAGCGCTTCTGTGGCTAACAATGAGTAGTAACAATAATGAAACTTTGACAGTGTTTTCGTACCATTCATTTAGAAACATTTCTGCTTGCATTACCAGAGGCCGTATTACTTAAGCTTCCCCAACCCCCAGCTGTCTGAGATGTTGTATGAATCCTGTGTCTCAAGTAATTTCAAGTGAGATTGAAGAACAAACTAATTTCAACTCAATCTAATCGAATAAGCATTTAATGACGGCATACCTTGTTCTGAGCACTGTCATCTTATATATTATCAAGGCATGATATTTTATTCCTGATCTTGAAACATAAAGAAGTGCAAGTTAAAGAATACATTGGGCCTTCCCTGGTGGCGCAGTGGTTGAGAGTCCGCCTGCCGATGCAGGGGACACGGGTTTGTGCCCGGGTCTGGGAAGATCCCACGTGCCGCGGAGCGGCTGGGCCCATGAGCCATGGCCGCTGAGCCTGCGCGTCCGGAGCGCCTGTGCTCCACGACGGGAGAGGCCACAACAGTGAGAGGCCCGCGTACCGCAAAAAAAAAAAAAAAAAAAGAATACGTTGGAAAAGCTTCATAAGAACCACTAGTAAAATTAAAAGTAGTTTCACTTTTGAAGTCAATGGGAAATATAGTAGCAAATAAAGCATACTCCATAGAGTAGACAGAAATAAAAGGAAAGCAAGAAAATATTGAAAAGAAAAAAAGATAATATAACTAGACAAAAAATAAGTTATAACAAAGAAAATGGTTTAAATTTCCTTTGTGAAAAGGAAAGATTAACTATATTCTATCTATAAATGAACCCTATCCTAAATGATGCTAGATGACTAAGAATAAAAAGTGAGGTGAGATGCACCAGGAAAACACAAATAACCACAGAGTAGATGTTTCAATATTAATCTCAAACAAGTGTAATTCAAAGTCAAAATAATTAAAATGGAACGAAGGACACAATTTTACATTGATGAAAATAGCAATCAAAATATCCTCTTTTAGCAAAGATTATAAGAACTAGGCTCATTGGAGAGTATAAACTAGCAGACTTTTTTCAGCCCTCTTCTACTTAATGTCAGTCATCAGTCATATGACTGATAGGGCCATCTGACACCATTCACTTCACCTTCCCAATCCACTTGCTGCTCATTAGGGATACTTTCTGTACATCAAGATGTGGCTTATCATCTTTGGGCATTTTTTAGTAGAACTTTCTGAAATATCACTTCTTTTAGTTTTCTTTTGCTGCATAACAAATTACCATAAATTTAATGGCTTAAGACAACACTCATATAATAGCTCACGGTTCTATAGGTCAGAAGTCTGGGCAGACTTCACTTGTTCTCTAAAGAGGGTTTCACATGGCCAAGATCAGGTGTCAGCTGGACTGGACTCTTTATGGAGTATCGGGGAAATAAATCACTTCCAAGCTTATTCCGGTTGTTGGCAGAACTCACTTCCCTACAATTGTAGGACTGGAGTGTCCATTTTCCTACTAGCTGTCAGATATGGACCACTCTTATAGCTCCTAGAGGCCACTCTCCCATCCTTTAAATGGCTTCTCCATCTTCAAAACTAGCAACAGTGCCTTGAATCCTTCTGTTTTAGATCCCTCTGAGCTTCCCTTCTGCCAATGGACAGAGAAAACTCTCTGCTTTCAAAGGGCTTGTGTGATTAGATTAAGTTCACCTGGATAATCTCCCTTTTGGTTAACCCAAAATCAACTGATTAGTACTTTAAATTGCATCTACAAAATCCCATTTGCCATGTAATATAACATAATCACAGATGTAATATTGTATTCATCATATTCGTACCCAGATTAGTGCAGGAAATCTTGGGGTGGAGGGGAGCATAGATTTTAGGATTCTGCCTACCACACTGCTCTTTAGGTCCTTCTGCACTTACTACCTTGTGAATCCTAAAGGCTCAGCAGCCTTTGTATATTTTGTAGTCTCTCTCTTAATTTTAACAAAATTAAAGTTTTTGTTTTCCACATACTTGTGGCTTTCATAAGATTTCCATGATGAGAGGGGGAAACTACTGATTAATGCATCCATGTTCACATTGAAAGTTTCTCTGTTTTTGAGAGTGATTTATCCCTTAATCAAATTGTTTTCTGATTCCGAGATTTGTTTCTTTAGAATTTTGGTTCAGAGTTATCTCACATGCTGCATCTAATAATTTGAATATCTGATTTAGGGAGTGGTAGGGGACCTAAATCTGTTCTTTGTTGCTTTTGCTCATCCTAGCTTATTTCCTTCTATATTTGCCAGTACTTTTTGTGAGCTCACATTTGTTGAATTTAATCTGGGGGAATCCTGAGAGTCTAAATTGGGGATAGTTTGCTTCAGAGAGGATTTGTATTTTCATAGACTCCTTCAATTGTTGTTTTAAAGGCCCTAGGCTTCATGCAGGAGGCTTGCTAAAAGCTTTCCAACCTTGCCAGAGGTCCAAAAGCTTTGTCTCCAGATGGTAGTTCTGATCCTAGGATTAGCCTTGGGACATACTTACATTTTGAATTTGTTTATTTCTCCCTGATCTGGTTTCAGTTCACCTATTTTCTGTTTCTTCCTCCCTCCTTCCCTCTCTCTCTTCCTTCCTTTTTCATATCCTCTCTTACTTACTTCCTCTCCTGCTTAGGTTGTGCTAATAAAAGCACAGAATCAAATGTATGGGACACAGTAGCTCCACTGTACTCAGCACTGGTAAGAGTAAAATATTGTGCTCTATTCTGAGAACACTTTTTTAAGGAGATCATGATCAAAGTGATGTACATCCAGAGGTTCAGCCATAATAAAGATGAAGAACAGGTAAGTTTGTTTACTTTGTTTACCTGGGAAAAGAGAAGCCATGTTATAACTCTTCAAATCTCTGAAAGGATCTTGTGCTCGAGAGAAATAAGGCTTATCTTTCATTTTCAAGAAGCAGAAGCAACAGGTGCATCAAGCAAGGAGGTTCACATTAGCTCAGCATAAGATGGAACCTATGATTATACTTGTACAGTATTGGAATGGGCCACCTTTGTGAATTGTGTGCTCTAGACTCTGAGCTCTAGACTCTGAGCTTACTATTCTCAGCAGTAGTTTAGAGGCCAGGAGTACATTTCTACTTTGACTAAGATGCTGTACCAAATAACCTTTACTCTCCCTTCCTATGAGCCCAGATACTAGGCTTGTTTATTCCATGACTCTTATACATTTAGATAAAAAATAAGAAATGATACCCATCTGGGAGAAACATTTATCCCACATTCTGACTATAATGGAAGGAAATTTTGTGTCACAGTTTTGAAGAAAACTTTCAAATTGGTAAATAAGAGTAATCGTTAATATATTTTACTTCCAAAATAATTTTTATAATGTGCCAAGAAAAAAAGGCAGTTAATTATTACACAAAATATTCTCCTCATGCATATCAACAGTGGGAGAAAATATGACGTATTTTTCAAGAATAATGACAAGGTTCACTCAAAAATAGAAATTTAGTTCATCTTAAACTAAATAGAACAGACACTAAATGAGAAGAGATGACACAGCATGAGCTATATGATTACATTTAAAATACTCTGCAGGCCAGAAGGGAGTGGCATGATTATTTAAAGTGATGAAAGGGAAAAACCTACAACCAACATTACTCTACCCAGCAATGCTCTCATTCAGATTTGACAGAGAAATCAAAAGCTTTACAGACAAGCAAAAGCTAAGAGAATTCAGTGCCACCAGAGCACCTTTGCAACAAATGCTAAAGGAACTTCTCTAGTCAGGAAACACAAGGGAAGAAGAAGACCCACAAAAACAAACCTAAAATAATTAAGAAAATGGTAATAGGAACATACGCATCAATAATTACCTTAAATGTAAATGGATTAAATGCCCCAACCAAAATACACAGACTGGCTGAATGGATACAAAAATAAGACCCATCTATATGCTGTCTACAAGAGACCCACCTCAGAACAAGGGACGCATACAGACTGAAACTGAGGGGATGGAAGAAGATATTCCATGCAAATGAAAGTCAAAAGAAAGCTGGAGTAGCAATACTCGTATCAGATAAAATAGACTTTAAAATAAAGACTGTTGCAAGAGATAAGGAAGGACACTACATAATGATCAAGGGATCAGTCCAAGAAGAAGATATAACAAGTATAAATATTTATGCACCCAACATAGGAACACCTCAATACATAAGGCAAATGCTAACAACCATAAAAGGGGGAATCGACAGTAACACAATAATAGCGGACTTTAACACCCCACTTACACCAATGGACAGATCATCCAAACAGAAAATAAATAAAGAAACACAAGCTTTAAATGACACAATAGACCAGATAGATTCAGTTGGTATTTATAGGACATTCCACCCGAAAGTGACAGAATACACTTTCTTCTCAAGTGCACATGGAACATTCTCCAGGATAGATCACATCTTGGGTCTGAAATCAAGCCTCAGTAAATTTAAGAAAATTGAAATTGTATGAAGCATCTTTTCTGACCACAACACTATGAGATTAGAAATCAACTACAGGAAAAAAAAGAGCTGTAAAAAACAGAAATACATGGAGGCTAAACAGTGCACTACTAGATAACCAAGAGATCACTGAAGAAATCAAAGAGGAAATTAAAAAATACATAGAAACAAATGACAATGAAAACACAACAACCCAAAGCCTATGGGACACAGCAAAAGCGTTCTAAGAGGGAAGTTTATAGCAATTCAATCTCACCTCAAGAAACAAGAAAAATCACAAATAAACTATCTAACCTTACACCTAAAGCAACTAGAGAAAGAAGAACAAAGAAAACCCAAAGTCAGTAGAAGGAAAGAAAGCATAAAGATCAGAGCAGGAATAAATGAAATAGAAATGAAGAAAACAATATCAAATATCAATAAAATTAAAAGTTGGTTCTGGGCTTCCCTGGTGGCGCAGTGGTTGAGAGTCTGCCTGCTGATGCCGGGGACATGGGTTCGTGCCCCGGTCCGGGAAGATCCCACGTGCTGCGGAATGGCTAGGCCCGTGAGCCTGTGCGTCCGGAGCCTGTGCTCTGCAACAGGAGAGGCCACAACAGCGAGAGGCCCACATACTGCAAAAAAAAAAAAAAAAAAAAAAAGTTGGGTCTTTGAGAAGATAAACAAAATTGATAAACCTTTAGCCAGATACATCAAGAAAAAAGGGAGAGGACTCACATCAATAAAATTAAAATGAAAAAGAAATTACAACTGACACCACAGAAATACAAAGGATTATAAGAGACTACTACAAGCAACTATATGCCAATAAAATAGACAACCTTGAAGAAATGGACAAATTCTTGGAAAGATACAATTTTCCAAGACTGAACCAGGAAGAATTAGAAAATATAAACAGACCTATCACAAGTAATGAAATTGAAACAGTACACTACTTAATAATGAAGTGATCACTGAAGAAATCAAAGAGGAAATAAAAAAATACCTAGAAACAAATGACAATGGAGACACAACGGCCCAAAACCCATGGGGTGCAGCAAAAGCAGTTCTAAGGGGGAAGTTTATAGCAATACAAGCCCACCTTAAGAAGCAGGAAACATCTCGAATAAACAACCTAACCTTGCACCTAAAGCAATTAGAGAAAGAAGAACAAAAAAACCCCAAAGCTAGCAGAAGGAAAGAAATCATAAAACTCAGATCAGAAATAAATGAAAAAGAAATGAAGGAAACAATAGCAAAGATCAATAAAGCTAAAAGCTGGTTCTTTGAGAAGATAAACAAAATAGATAAACCACTAGCCAGACTCATCAAGAAAAAAAGGGAGAAGACTCAAATCAATAGAATTAGAAATGAAAAAGGAGAAGTAACAACTGACACTGCAGAAATAAAAAAGATCATGAGAGATTACTACAAGCAACTCTATGCCAATAAAACGGACAATCTGGAAGAAATGGAAAAATTCTCAGAAATGCACAACCTGCCAAGACTGAATCAGGAAGAAATAGAAAATATGAACAGACCAATCACAAGCACTGAAATTGAAACTGTGATTAAAAATCTTCCAACAAACAAAAGCCCAGGACCAGATGGCTTCACAGGCAAATTCTATCAAACATTTAGAGAAGAGCTAACACCTATCCTTCTCAAACTCTTCCAAAATATAGCAGAGGGAGGAACACTCCCAAATTCCTTCTACGAGGCCACCATCACCTTGATACCAAAACCAGACAAGGATGTCACAAGAAAGAAAACTACAGGCCAATATCACTGATGAACATAGATGCAAAATCCTCAGCAAAATACTAGCAAACAGAATCCAACAGCACATTAAAAGGATCATACACCATGATCAAGTGGGGTTTATTCCAGGAATGCAAGGATTCTTCAATATACGCAAATCTATCAATGTGATAAACCATATTAACAAATTGAAGGAGAAAAACCATATGATCACCTCAATAGATGCAGAGAAAGCTTTTGACAAAATTCAACACCCATTTATGATAAAAACTCTGCAGAAGGTAGGCATAGAGGGAACTTTCCTCAACATAATAAAGGCCATATATGACAAGCCCACAGCCAACATTATCCTCAATGGTGAAAAACTGAAAGCATTTCCACTAAGATCAGGAACAAGACAAGGTTGCCCACTCTCACCACTGTTATTCAACATAGTTTTGGAAGTTTTAGCCACAGCAATCAGAGAAGAAAAGGAAATAAAAGGAATCCAAATCGGAAAAGAAGAAGTAAAGCTGTCACTGTTTGCAGATGACATGATACTATACATAGAGAATCCTAAAGATGCTACCAGAAAACTACTAGAGCTAATCAATGAATTTGGTAAAGTAGCAGGATACAAAATTAATGCACAGAAATCTCTGGCATTCCTATATACTAATGATGAAAGATCTGAAATTGAAATCAAGAAAACACTCCCATTTACCATTGCAACAAAAAGAATAAAATATCTAGGAATAAACCTACCTAAGGAGACAAAAGACCTGTATGCAGAAAATTATAAGACACTGATGAAAGAAATTAAAGATGATACAAATAGATGGAGAGATATACCATGTTCTTGGATTGGAAGAATCAACATTGTGAAAATGACTCTGCTACTCAAAGCAATCTACAGATTCAATGCAATCCCTATCAAACTACCAATGGCATTTTTCACAGAACTAGAACAAAAAATTTCACAATTCGTATGGAAACACAAAAGACCCCGAATAGCCAAAGCAATCTTGAGAACGAAAAAAGGAGCTGGAGGAATCAGGCTCCCTGACTTCAGACTATACTACAAAGCTACAGTAATCAAGACAGTATGGTACTGGCACAAAAACAGAAAGATAGATCAATGGAACAGGATAGAAAGCCCAGAGATAAACCCACGCATATATGGACACCTTATCTTTGATAAAGGTGGCAGGAACGTACAGTGGAGAAAGGACAGCCTCTTCAATAAGTGGCGCTGGGAAAACTGGACAGATACATGTAAAAGTTTGAGATTAGATCACTCCCTAACACCATACACAAAAATAAGCTCAAAATGGATTAAAGACCTAAATGTAAGGCCAGAAACTATCACACTCTTAGAGGAAAACATAGGCAGAACACTCTATGACATAAATCACAGCAAGATCCTTTCTGACCCACCTCCTAGAGTAATGGAAATAAAAACAAAAATAAACAAATGGGACCTAATGAAACTTCAAAGCTTTTGCACAGCAAAGGAAACCGTAAACAAGACCAAAAGACAACCCTCAGAATGGGAGAAAATATTTGCAAATGAATCAACTGACAAAGGATTAATCTCCAAAATTTACAAGCAGCTCATGCAGCTCAATAACAAAAAAACAAACAACCCAATCCAAAAATGGGCAGAAGACCTAAATAGACATTTCTCCAAAGAAGATATACAGACTGCCAACAAACACATGAAAGAATGCTCAACATCATTAATCATTAGAGAAATGCAAATCAAAAGTACAATGAGATATCATCTTGCACCAGTCAGAATGGCCATCATCATAGGATCTAGAAACAATAAATGCTGGAGAGGGTGTGGAGAAAAGGGAACACTCTTGCACTGCTGGTGGGAATGTGAATTGGTTCAGCCACTATGGAGAACAGTATGGAGGTTCCTTTAAAAACTACGAATAGAACTACCATATGACCCAGCAATCCCACTACTGGGCATATACCCTGAGAAAACCAAAATTCAAAAAGAGTCATGTACCAAAATGTTCATTGCAGCTCTTTTTACAATAGCCTGGAGATGGAAACAACCTACGTGTCCATCATCGGATGAATGGATAAAGAAGATGTGGCACATATATACAATGGAATATTACTCAGCCATAAAAAGAAACGAATTTGAGCTATTTGTAATGAGGTGGATAGACCTAGAGTCTGTCATACAGAGTGAAGTAAGTCAGAAAGAAAAAGACAAATACCGTATGCTAACACATATATATGGAATTTAAGAAGAAAAAAATAATGTCATGAAGAACCTAGGGGTAAGACACACTTCAAACTATACTACAAAGCTACAGGAATCAAGACAGTATGGTACTAGCACAAAAACAGAAATATAGATCAATGGTACAGGATAGAAGCCCAGAGATAAACTCACACACATATGATAACCTAATTTATGACAAAGGAGGCAGGAACATACAATAGAGAAAAGACAGCCTCTTCAATAAATGGTGCTGGGAAAACTGGACAGCTACATGTAAAAGAATGAAATTAGAACACTGCCTAACACCATACAGAAAAACAAACTCAAAATGGATTAAAGACCTAAATGTGAGACCAGACACTATAAAACCCTTAGAAGAAAACATAGGAAAAACACTCTTTGACATAAATGGCAGCAAGATCTTTTTTGACCAACCTCCTAGAGTAATGAAAATAAAAACAAAAATAAACAAATGAGACCTAATGAAACTTAAAAGCTTTTGCACAGCAGAGGAAACTGTAAACAAGACGAAAAGACAACCCTCAGAATGGGAGAAAATATTTGCAAATGAAGCAACTGACAAAGGATTAATCTCCAAAATTTACAAGCAGCTCATGCAGCTCAATATCAAGAAAACAAAGAACCCAATCCAAAAATGGACAGAAGACCTAAATAGACATTTCTCCAAAGATATACAAATGGCCAACAAACACATGAAAGGATGTTCAACATCACTAATCATTAGAGAAATGCAAATCAAAACTACAGTGAGGTATCACCTCACACCAGTCAGAATGGTCATCATCAAAAAATCCCCAAAGAATAGATGCTGGAGAGGGTGTTGAGAAAAGGGAACGCTCTTGCACTGTTGGTGGGAATGTAAATTGATACAGCCACTATGGAGAACAGTATGGAGGTTCCTTAGAAAACTAACAATAGAACTAACATATGGCCAGCAATCCCACTACTGGGCATATACCCTGAGAAAAGCATAATTCAAAAAGAGTCATTACCACAGTGTTCACTGCGGCACTATTTACAGTAGCCAAGACATGGAAGAAACCTAAGTGTCCATCGACAGATGAATGGATAAAGAAATGTGGCACATATATACAATGGAATATTACTCAGCCATAAAAAGAAACAAAATTGAGTTATTTGTAGGGAGGTAGATGGACCTAGAGTCTGTCATACAGAGTGAAGTAAGTCAGAAGGAAAAAAACAAATACTGTATGCTAATACCTATATATGGAATCTAAAAAAAAAAAAAAGGTTCCGATGAACCTAGGAGCAGGAGAGGAATAAAGACGCAGACGTAGAGAATGGACTTGAGGACACGGGGAGAGGGAAGGGTAAGCTGGGACGAAGTGAGAGAGTAGCATTGACATATAGACACTACCAAATGTAAAATAGATAGCTAGTGGGAAGCAGTTGCATAGCACAGGGTCATCAGCTCAGTGCTTTGTGACCACCTAGAGGGTTGGGATAGGGAGGGTGGGAGGGAGACGCAAGAGGGAGGGGATATGGGGATATATGTATACATATAGCTGATTCACTTTGTTATACAGCAGAAACTAACACAACATTGTAAAGCAATTATACTTCAATAAAGACATTAAAAAAAATAATGGAAATGCTGAATTGACTATTTAATAAATTCCCATGCTGAGAGTTGCAGTTCCAGAAGTGCCTCTTGCATGACAGGACTTAATCAATACTAGTTAATAATGGTTTGAGGGCAGGTCAATGCCTAATATGTTTGCAGTACAAATTAGAAGCACAGAGGTATCATACTCAAGGTTAAATTCTTCTAGAAAAGACTGGTGGTAGTTATGAATAGTTAAAGGAAAGGAAAGAAGATTGAAGCTTTCATTGGTGTTGATTCCTTTGAGAGTTCCTGGGTCGTTAAACATGAGCTTATTCATATAAACTTTGGCCCTGATTTCTAGGTTTTACTATTTTTCTTTCATATTTTTCATGTAACTGAATTGTACCAGATTGTCTTGGGTGCTCAGCAGTAGATTCTGATTCTAATATCCATACCGCTTCTCACAGAAGGAAGAAGAGGAACAGGAAGCAGGGAGAGGGAAGGCAGAAGAGAGGAGAGGAAAGAAGGAAAGAAGATGAGTAGAGATGGAAGAGGAAGGGATAAGTGGAGGAAAAGTGGGGAAAAGGAAAAGAAGAAGGGAGAGGTGGGAGAGAGGTCAGGAGATGGGGGGACAGAGGGAGCGGGGAGGACCAGACACCTCTCATTCATTTTGACAAACTGGTGAACTCTAACTTTTTTATACAAAATATTTGAAAGTGGGCCCCTAGATGTATATATGGAGGTCCTTATTTCTGGGGAACTAAAAAATTACTATGCAACCCTTGATTAGGACATAAACACTCAGTTTTAAGCTTCTAAGTTTTATACAATTTAAATACAAGTTTTCAATAGACTTAAACTAGATTCAACATGGCGATGGTACAAATTAATTTTCTTACATAATTAAAATTTTTCTGTCAGGTAATTGCATGACATTTGGTAGAAGAATTTTAATGCTGGGAGAGGATACAATGATGGTGACTTTGGAAGGTCCTGAGCAGGGGCTTTTCCAAGAACTGAGCAGACTATTAAGACAGGAAGGAAAGGAGATGGTAAAGAGGTTAACCTCTGTAGGCATTTACATCTGGTTGGGTTACACCTGTTTTAGGTTTGCGGTTCTTGTCAGGTCTTCTTGGCAACCTCTTTAAGGACCTGATAAAGCTAATAAAGAAGTATACTAGAGTAGGCTCAGATGAAGGGATTCCCACTTCCCTAGTTGGTCTGCCTGTAATTATCTTACAGAGAAGTCCTGTTTCAGCCACCTGAGCTGTGATTTTCTAACCCCAAGGATGTTATGGTGAAGAGATTAATATAATAAAAGGCATTGCATTAAGCCCTACACTACATTGGTTTGATGAAGCTTGAGGAAAATAGGAATAACTCAAGTATGTTGAGGATCAGTGATTTTATAAAGAATAAAGCTTATTAATGGTCTTGAAAAGATTCCATATGAATACGAAACCATTGTTATCACTGGTAACATCAAAATATCTTGCCAACACTTTTCTGATTCAGACTATTAAATTTCATATTAAAATATGATTAAAAGATATTCATTAAATAGACCTTGTAGACAGACAAAGCTTGAATAACAGTGAAGTACAGTTAGGAAACTACACAAACAACAAGCACATTTTAGAATACTTTTCCAAAATGATAAGGACAAAGTTGGGATGTAGTAATAGCATTAGTAATTGAAATTTAATTGAGGGCTGAGCATGTATTAGGAACTGTTCCTTCTGCTTTCAATATATTTATCATCTTATGTAATTCTCACAAAACCCCTCTGCAATAAATACTGTTCTATTACTGGTAAGGACGGAATGAGGAACGAAAAATTCCACAGAATGTACTGATGTATACAAAGAGAATAGAATACGTCTGAACTTGAGGGTATCAGAGAGTTAATTTCCTACATCTCAGCTCAAGGATGTTGAAAAGTATTTAGTAGACACAGAAGACAATAAAGTTTATAAAGCTGATATAAAGAGGAAAGAGGAAAGAGCTGATATAAAGAGGGAAAAAGCATTTTCTTAGACTTCAAAGGCTGTCACCTTGGCTTAAGGAACTCTAAAATAACAAATTATGTTTGTTTTGTTTGTTTTCATACTATATTGCTACTTGGTGTGCTAAAGAGCTTTTAAATCTCAGCAGCACCAGAGAAAGGGCTTGGCTCTGAGTCAGATTGGCTACAGAGACCTGACATCTTGGTTGCACATATATTATGTTGCTATCACTTAAAGCATAAGTAAAATAAATACACTTTAAGCTTAAATAAAATAAAATAAACCGAAAGATAGTATGATGGTAATAATTTTGGAGTGACAGCAATGTGCTATGCTTTGGACAGAATTGAGCTTAACTTGGATCTTGTTTACCCTTTTAATTTCTATTTTTCTTTTCATTCTTTCAAGAAGAAAAGGGCTAAAATAGCTGTCAGCGCTCTACTAGCACTAAGCTGGTGACAGTGGGCTATTTATTTGGTTCTAAAAAACATGGCTTAACTGTAGCTGTCAGTAAAATAGGGACCTAAGCATACCACAGGTGCCCACACTGGGTACCACAGGTGCCCACACTGAGTACCACAGGCCACAAAAAAGCACTTAGTAGCTGTGTGTAATCAAATTTGTGAAATCTGATCCAGAAGAGCACTTCACTATCTATAGGAGTGCCATAATAAATCTTCTGTGAACTATAAAACCTATTTGTAATGTGAAATATCTCTTAATTTGTGTTTTTACGTTTGAATTTTTTGTGTAATGTGGCCTTCTTAAAGTAAGAAACTTCTGTAATTTATGGAAGCCCGGATAAATCTAAGGTAATCAAACATAATATTCATTCATTAGTTCACTGATGGTATGTATATATGGTATGTATATATTAAGCGCTATGCCAGGTCCGAGGGATGGCCATGATTAAGTTCACTAATGCCCTTAAGGTGCTCAGCTGAGGTTGGGGAGGAGAATTCTGATGTGCTAAATATTCTTTTCTTGGAAACTCAAAAGTGGAATAAGCACAAGATTTCCTGATGGCAATGCTGTAGATAATCTTTTTAAAATCTCCTTCTTGCATATAACTTACAAAACAATAATGTGATGAGTTTGTATTGTCACCACATATTAACTGTTAAATGTTAAGGCGAGAAGAATTTGGCAAATCTTGGGGAGCTGAATGCCCCAGAGCCCTAAACTGTACCTAGAGATTGAGTCTTTCAGCTATTACAGCCTGAAGGGACCTCTGATTCTTGTGTCCTTCTCAGCCCCCTCCACAATCCCATTCCCTCCCTCGTTTTTCAGAGGAAGAAATTCGTGCTCAGAAAGGTTGAGAGAACAGCTGAAACTGGAACCAGCCAAGCCTTTTTCATCCTCAAACTTTTTAGCTGATTTGCTAAACAATTCTGCTCCTCTTTCTTATTTAGAAAAGCTATATAGAAAAGACATATTTTATGGTTTGAGGGATGTTCTCTTGCTCCCTTTTAGTTAAATTTATATAACTTGTAAGCAGAAGGTGTGGTGGCAACAGATGATGAATGATAAAAAGAAACTTCCCCAAGGACAGCCGCAGTAGACCAGCTCCGGGCTCAGGTCCACTTAGTCCTCCTTAAGTGACCCAGCGCTCCCCCTTAACTCCGCCCACTCTGAGGAGTAGACTGTTAGGAGAGCGAAACTACAGATCCCAGGATGCAGTTGTCCCTCTCAACCTCTATATAGCCCGCTCGCTCCCCTCATTGCATTCTGGGAAGTGTAGTTTCTTTCTAGGCAGTATCTGCGTTCACTGTCTAGGAAACCAGGGCTTTTAGGCTTGAGAGATACGTCTTTCTACTGACCCCGCCCTTTACATTGACCCCGCCCCAGGTTGCTTAGGAGATGAGAGAAGCCGAATCTTGGGCTGTGTCGGCACAGGCAACAGGATAGGTGCAGAGAGAAATCCTCTGAGATCTGTAACAGGAGGGCAGCCATGGGGAGCTGTGACAGCTCCTGCCAGGGTTGGTGTAGCGGTAGGCAACACTGGTTTGAACTCGGACCCACGGACTTGATGGAGCGCAAGGGCTCCCTAACCCTCCGCTCCCATCACAAGAAATACTCGAAGCCAGTGCTGGTGTATTCCTGGTGAGCCAGCTCTCTTGCAGTTTCTAGGTGCTGGGAGAGGGAGAAGAAGGGAAGGGATGGGGGAGGAGAGGAAAGGAGAGTAAGAGAGAGAGGACAAGGGTGGAGAGGATAAAATAAACAGAAAAGAATGAGAAAAGAGGAAAAGAAAAGCAGAGAAAGAAAGAAAAAGATCATACAAGAGAGAGAACTGGGAGAGAAGAAAGAGAAAGGAAAGGGAAACATCTTCAAAGGAGAGATGGCCAGGGTCAGAGTGAGAGTAGGGGCAGGGAGGATGAGATAGGAAAGCCCTCCAAGAGCAGCTCCCTAGCACACATGGAGACCTGCTGCAGCCAGACCCTGTCTGCCAGAGGTCATAAATCACCCACACAGTGTAGGTGGAGGGTGTCTGCAGAGGCCTGGAACTCACGTTCTGAGACAAGTGCTTACTTACAAAAGGCAGGGTCTGTTAGGAGACCAAGGGCACAGGAGGAGGAGATGTCTGTTCAGAGGATGGCCTCCAGGACTGCCGTTTCTTGGGGGCAGTGAGGCACAATGAATGATTTGAAAGAGGTCCTTAAAATATTCCCTAGGCTACTAGGACTATTCTGGCCAGAGACTGCAGACCGGCATCCCTCACTGGGTAAACCAACAGACATAGTTTATTTGACATGCACTGTGTTTACATTTTTCTTTTAAATTAATTGCCCACATTTAAAACCAGGAGATTTCACGTGGAAATCTAGGATTGTGTCTTCTCTTGAAAATCTGGAAGGCTTGGCAACAGAGGATTTTATTCTTTCTGACAACTGTGAATGTACTGGAGCTGAACACTGGCTACTCCTTAAGATGAGTCTACTCCTCCTTTCTGTGGTAATTTCAGGTTCTTTCCTGGATTCAGGAAACATTTTATTTACTTCCTCTGCATTAGGCTTTGGGTTTGGAATTCACTTAGAGATTCTCCTGTTTATTAAATATTACAGTGACTGATAGTGAAACCATGACATTTAATTGGCAGAACAGTGGGGCCTTTTAGGGTATTTAGAATTCTATCCTTTGGGTCAATTTTCCTGGCTGTACTATTGACAGTAATTAGTTTTGGACTATTTGGAATATTCTGGGAAAGAGGAAGATTTGAAATGAAATCTCAAATCTTGTCTTCTTTATGCTTTCACCTTTGAAAGAAGATGAATGATTTTGACTCTAGCCCTAAGGCTAAGTCCTCCTTGATCCCATTCATTCATGTAATGTATAATATGTGAATCCTGTTGTTTCTGTCTTGCAAACTTTCTACAGCCTACTCACTTTCCCATGAACTCTCTCCCTTTTACTTCTCATCCCTAAAACCAACTCTCTGCCTATATTGAGCTCACTGTGAGAGGCTATATTAATTTAGAATAAAAATCTACATTGGGAAGCAGAAAATCCTCCTTTAACCTCATACAGGGCTTACCTCACAGCCCTCAAGCAAAACACTTAGCTCTTTCATGATTTTGTTACTCCATAAGGGTTTAGGTCATAATATAAATCACTGCCAGACATTACTGTTAAAGAGAAAGACCTTTTTCAAGTGGACAGTGCTTCTGCTCCCTTCTGTACTACCTTTGCTTTGAAAAGTTGCCTTGTGGACATCATAGACATCAATAGCAAAACCACAGAAGAATATAGATGAGAAGGAGATGAGGAACTTGGTAGGAGAGAAGGGTGGTGTAACACAAAGTCATTCTGGCCACTGCTGGAAATGTAGAGAGTTCTCATGCTGTTGGTTTTAGAAAGGTTTGGGGGCAGGAAGAAATAAATTCAACCCAACAAACATTTTTGTGTCATGCACTTTGTTGTGTGTTGGGGACACAGAGATGGATAAAGTGGATTCAGTGAGATAACTTGTATAAAGCATTTAATACCATGCCTTGCACATAGTAAGCAGTCAATAATATATGGTAACTAATATTTATTTAGGATAACATAATGGTTAAAATCTTGAGCTTTAAGTTTGAATACCAGCTCTGCAGCTTGTGATATAACAAGTGACATGACTGTTCTAGGCCTCTGTTTCTGCAACTGTAAAATGGGGGTGATAGGATTCTTGTAAGACTAAACAAGGTATTGTATGTGAAGTATCTTCTGACATATAGCCTGGCACATAGTAAGCACAGTAAAGGTTATATACATGTACTAGGACATGGTCACTGACCTCAACTAATTTCATAGGCCAGTAAAGAAAAACGTCAGTAAATTCAGTATAATCTGATTTGTGCAAAATAGAGATGAGTATAAGAGGCAAAAGTAACAGGAGGGGGAGGTTAGTGTGTATATGGTTTTCTGAGCAAGGTTTAGAAGGAAGAATAGGAGTTCCATAGGTATACAAAAGAGAACAGGCAAGTACAATGTAATAGTAAGAAGCAGCATCATAGGGAAATACAAAGAGTTCTTTATAGTTGGTAAATACAGTTGATCTCATTATCTGTAAATTCTGTATTTGCAAATTTATCTACTTGCAAAAATTTATATGGAACCCTACATCAATATTTGCAGCACTTTCATAGTCATTTATGGACATGTGCAGAGAGGCAAAAAATTTGAATCATCCCACACACATATTCTCAGTTGATGTCAGACACTCTGCCTTCTTGTTTCAGCTCCTCTTACTGTAAACAAGTATTCTTTTCATGGTCTATTTAGTGCCATGTTTTTTGCATTTTTTTTACCTTTTGTTGGTGATATCATTGTTCAGATGGCCCCCAAACATAGTGCTGAAGTGCTGTCTAGTGTTCCTAAATGCAAGAAGGCTGTGATGTGCCTTATGGAGAAAATATGAGCATTACATAAGCTTCATTCAGACATGAGTTACAGTGCTGTTGGCTGTGAATTCAGTGTTAGTGAGTCAACAAGATATATTAAACAAGATGTCTTTAAACAGAAGCACACATAAAACCGGGTCATGTATTAATTGGTTGTTGAAAGTGTGACCAGAGGCTCACAGGAACCTAATCTTGTATTTCCCCTAGGAGCAATGATTCAGTATTTGCTAATTGTTTGTGACTTTATAGAACATAACAACCTTGAATAATGAGAATCAGTTGTAAGATTTGAGAAGCACTTGCATTTCTCTGAGCTGGCTGTGCTACTGGCATCCTTGTTTTCCTTCTGTATTCAACCAGTCACCAAGGTCTGTCCTAGAAAACTGTGTAAAGTTCAAACTGTGTAAACTTCCAAATGAATAAATGTCATTGACCATTTTGTTTTTATGCATTCTGGTCATAATTGTTTGCTTTCTATTGACTTATTTTATTATATATTAAAATTTATTGAATTTTAACCTTTTATTAGTGGTTATTTAATCGATGAATGCCTACTATCTAAAATACACCGTTTGGGTGGCCTCCCAACTGAGTATTTGATCAGCAAAGGGACTGTGCCTATAGGTTTGCAAAATAGAATTTAACTGGGAGAAATTCTGAGGTACCTCTGCTTATACAGTAAACATTTGGATGATTCCTGTGTTACTCTTTATGTGGAATGTAATACCAGTCTGTTTGACTTCACTATACATATTAAAAACAGTTGTGTATAATAGACATGATAAAGTGAAATACCCAGAATGGTTGTTAAGAGATATTTCTGGTCCATTATTGGATAAGAGGTTGCCTAGGAACCTTGTCTTCCTTGTAGCTGGAGTGGTGGATAGAGAGCCATATTACCTGCATCACACCTTGATGCTTCTGAGTGAGAAAGGCCTTTTCTAGAAATTGTCTTTCTCTATTCATTCCTACAGCATTTATGGAGCTATATCATCAGATGTTTCCATCGGAAATTATGAGTCAAGGGGAAATTTTCTCTTGGGATATTTTCCCACTCACTGGAATAATGGAATACTAAGAACCAGAACAACTACATTTGCCCTTAATAAATTCTCTGGTGTAAGGCTAGTTCTTATTTATTTATTTATTTATTTATTTATTCTCATCTCTTCTACCTTGGCCAAATTGACATCTGTTAATAACTGATGAGCCAGAAAATTCGTTCGAGTTTCCATGAAACAGTTCACGCTCTGGTCTCCATGGTGACACTTAAGAGTTTTAAGGACTTAGCTTAATTTTATATATTTGTAATTTCAATTACTTCTCTCTCCTACGTAATCCCAAAATTAAAGAGCCTGGGCATTTTACTGTCCTCCCCCCACCCTGTCTGCATTATAGGAAGAAAACAGAAAGAGAAAGGGAAAAAAGGAAGTAAAATTAAAATCCGGTGATAATTGTGAGGTAGGGAACTTGATAGTTTTAAAGATTTTTACAGAAAATCATTTGGGCTGGAGAAAGAAATTAAAGAGCTTTCTATGATGCTCTTCAGACTTATACCCTATTGTGCTCTTTGAACAGGGAGTTCATATGTATTCAAGGTACTCCACATTCAGAGGAGAATCCAGTTTCAAGGCACTAGGATATCATTAGTATACTTATTAGAAAACAGAGATGAATTTTCTAATTTGCTGTATGTTCGTCCTGTAAATACAGCAGTTTTCTCAGGGACTAACCTGGAAGTATTTAGAGTCCTTCACACCACTAAGGACCAAGCTAGAGTTACATAGATCTTCTCTAGCCAGCAATCCCATCTTCTCACATCTCCAACGCACACTCAGGATAAAAAGGCAAAGAAAATAAGAAAGCCCTTTAGTAACCACATGTTGCAGCCTGCCTCTGTTGAAATCCATACATGCTTCCCCTTCCAGCAAGCCTCCATCCTTCTACTTTAACAACTTAAGCCCTCAATCGAAAGCTTTTAACTCTTATTTTGTGCATTTTAAATGTTTGATTATGTGGAAAGGCGAGAGAAGAGACTTTAAAGAAGCTTTTTTGGTTAGTAATGAGAAGTGAGAAGAGCAAGCCTTGGGGCAAAGGGTAAGAACACCGTGGGTGCTCAAATAATGTTTATCAAAGAAATTAACAAATGAATAGAGAGGAAGGACACACACACACAAACACAAAAGGCACTGCAGGCTGGGGGCCTCTTTTTTTATGCTTTAAGAAGACCCTGAGGTAAGGACTACAGGATAACGCAAATCTGTAATAAAGCCAGAGCTGATTTTCACAGCCCTGATCCTTTTTTAAAAAAATTTTATTGAAGTATAGTTGATTTACAATGTTGTGTTAATTTCTGCTGTACAGCAAAATGACTCAGTTATACATATATATATATTCTTTTTCAAATTCTTTTCCATTATAATTTATTACAGGATATTGAATATAGTTCCCTGTGCTACACAGTAGGACCTTGTTGTTTATCCATCCTATATATATTAGTTTGCATCTGCTAATCCCAAACTCCCAATCCTTCCTTCTCCCAGTGTCCTCTCCCTTGGCAACCACAAGTCTGTACTCTGTCTGTGAGTCCGTTTCTGTTTCATAGATATGTTCATTTGCGTCATATTTTAGAGTCCATGTATAAGGGATATCATATGGTATTTGTCTTTCTCTTTCTGACTTACTTGGCTTGGTATGATAATCTCTAGGTCCATCGATGTTTCTGCAAATGCACAGCCCTGATCCTGATACAACAGGATGACATTGAAGCATGTTTGGTCACCTCTGTATAGGTGAATTTAGAGGGGTATAAATCATTAGGCTTCCGATTAGAATGGTAAAGAATTTAAAAATGGGAGCTAAACTCATGTTCTTCCTAGATGCAGTACATGACTTACTAGAGACTGACAGGTACTTAGGAAATTTTGAGTTAAATAGGGACAAATGGTATTCACACTTTAAAGAGACATCTTAATTTCTTAACTCATACTTTAAAAAACATTGTAAATTATAATACTGTGTGACCATTTAAGATGATGTGATAGTAGACCAAAGACATGGAAATATATTTACTATCTGGTCAGTAGCAGAATTCGGAATTTGCATTCAAGTCAGATGCATATATAAAATTTGTTTTCTAAAACTGATCCTCATGGTTTTTCAACTGTTGGTTACCAGAGAAAAGTTCAAACATGCCAATTGAAGGGTTTCTCTGTCTCTTTGAGTTTAAACAGTTTGTTTTGGGTTAAAATAGTCTCTTTCAGAACAGTGCCCACTCTTCTGAATCCTACCTCATCCACCCTCTCCTTTTCCTAGTGGTGTGTGTGTGCATAAGGGACTGAAGTTATATGACATTTGGGAGATGGGGGAGTGAGGCTTCCAGATCTGCATGTGGGTCCTTGTTCTTGTTCACCTTATCCTTTATCCAACTTCTGTGCCTGCTGCTGGTGAACTTTTGACTAATCCACTTGGTTTGTTGAAGACCTGAGGTCCTGCTTTCAGACTCATTTCCATTTTGGCTCTCCTTAGGACTATAGATCCTTAAGTCATGCTCATCCTCTCCTGGTCCCTGACTTAGGCTGGTGGTAGCCACTGTGGTAGGGGCACCTCATCCCTGAACATGGTGGCCCCGTAGCTGGCCCACTGACACTCAATTCAGCTTTCATCAAATGCCCCGCAGAGAGGGTGTGCGTATGCTGTGGTTTGCCCAGTAGAGTTTACTCCCATTGGCCTGAGATTTATTAAAAGCCCTTCTCTCATTTTTTAAAGTGATCTTCTTTACAAAATAAATGATAGGGTCACCCTACTTATGCCGTGTTTGGGAGCTTCTGGATCTGGTTGTTAATAGAAGTTTGAGAAATTTAGACATTTTACTTCTTAGCAGGTCCTGACTTTCAAGAAAAACATCTCACTTAGGACTAAAAAATTTTATTGTTAGTCAGAAGTTAATCACCAGCACTTTATTTTTCTTCATATTCCTGGCAAAACAGTCCTATATCTTCCCAAGGCAAATGTAGATGCCTCTGATTTATTAGAACAAAGGTTATTTTAAAGAGTTAAGCAAAGAAAAGTGCAAAGATTAATATTTGAAAATATAATCTCACTTTAAGTAAATAAAAAAAGGAGCAGCATGTTATGAATTCTTTTGATAAAAATATATGTCTGTATGTATTGAAAAGAGACTGAAAGGATATTTACCATGTAACACAAAATATTTATTACTGGATGGTGGATTTATGGACTATTTGTCATTTTCTTTTTTCCTCTTTGCCACTTTTACATTTTCCATAACGAATGTGTATTATTTCAAGTAAAATTACTTGAAAACTTTGATGTCACTTTCTACAGCTCTTCCCCTGAAGCAAACATTCTCTAAATGATCAGGATTTAAACAGAATACTTCATCTCTTTCAGAGTCTGAGTCATTCTTCATGGTTTATTATGAGTCTTTTTTAAATATCTTTTTAATTGCTAGTTTATGTTGGGTAAAAAGGATGATGCTATTCACATTCATTTGGTTTAACCACGCTTTCATTCTTGTCTGTGTTCTATAATGGTAGATCCTATGCCATGGTTATTTTTAATCTAGTGCTACATTCTTATTCCTCAACATACACACATATCCACAAATGCTTTTGAATGTAGTAGTTTTGTGGGGGGGAGCACCTTATTTTCTATTTTTCAGGATGATGCAGGACATTCTACATCCTTTTGTCATGACTGTATTTTTCTTTCAATGCTATTCTCTTTAATGAAATCCCAACCAAATTCATTTTCTGAAAACCAGTGGTTATAAAGTTGTGCCTTGACCTTTTCGTGAGGTTTTGCTCAATTTAACTGGTGGCCAAAATAAAACAGCTTTACTTGCAAGATAACCCTTGCTCTGCAAGGCAGAGTATTGTAGGACAGGCATTTTCTCATGTGGGTGCACTTGGGTTAGGAAAGATCATTGCTGTATACAAGTACCTCTGCCTGAGCCAACTCCCTACGTGTCCTTGAGACCATCTCTCTCCTGGACAACGGGAGTCACCAGAGGCTTGTCATAATGCTACTGTAGTCTTCCTCACAGATAGTCACAAGTGCTTTTTCATCAGCTTTCTTTCTCTTACTGATGATCCTTTTCTAGGTAAGGATGTAAGGAGTGAAGGAGGAGGTAAGAAGAATGTGGGGCTTGGTGACATTTTGATAAGGAGAGTTTCAGTCTATGGACACAGGATACCCAGGCTCAGGGCTCAAGGTTTTCAATAGCACTAGAATTAGCACTGTCAGATAAACTTCTCTTAGTTGGCCTTGGAAGCCACCCCATTGGTACTATTTTCTGTGTGTACTGATCAGGCTTCTTTTGATTGCAATTGACAGATACCCGGCTTGCACTAGCCTAAGGAAGCAAGAAAATGAATTAGTTCATGATATTCATGGAATGGTTGATCACTAGATAAGAAGGAGGGCACGGGTGCAGCTTGACCTCAGGAACAACAGGCATAAGGGATGCTAGTGCATCTGGGTCTTGCTCATTTCTTCTCTCTCTTCCTCATTGTGTTTGCCTCATCTTATCATTGAAGACTATAGGAAACATGGCTGCTGTGGTTCAGGAATTTATAACTTACATCTTCATCCACCAAAAATGTTGTTTTTAAGGTATTTTCAGTTCTGAATTTAAAAATTCCAGGTCAGATGTCCATTTCTGGGCCAAGTATTTGTTTGGGGTCATCTGACTGGGCAAGATTTGGTGGAAAATGACAGCTTTCCAATAGCCATGGGGCAAAATGGACATATCCAGGAGAAAGAAGGAGAGCTAGGCTGATAATCCTATAGATATCTACTATATCCCATCCTATCCTATAGATATCTGCTATATCCTATAAAGAGCTACTACAGTGTAGAATGAATTCCAATTTCCAAATACCCAATTTTATAGCAAAAGTTTAAAATACGGAGTTGAGGAGACGGGAGTTGAGGAGGCTTGCTGGGCAATTACTATGCACTGTGATACGTGCTAGGATTGGGGTAAGCAGAGCTCTCTGGGGACATCCAAGAGGAGCACACAGACTATTAGACTGGAAAAGTTTTCTAGAGGAGGTTGTCCTAGCTCCTAGGATTCACATGAAGAACTAAAGATGGCACATTAGTTAGTTTTCAACTGAGGGCATTACTGTTCCTTCCCCTAGAGTGTTTGAAAATATGTGTGCATTTTTTATTGCACAATGACTGATAACTAGTGATGTCAAGTGTGTGATTGCAAGAATTGTGACTCCTATTCCTGGGGTGGCCACAGCATCTTAATAGCATTTATCCATCTATCTATATGATGCCCAAGTTACATATCCATAAACCTACAGTCATATGGGTAGGGACAACAGATATATGTTAGCTAGTTTGCATATGACCATTCAGAGCAAGGGTGTGATCAGCAAAGTCTCTGAAAGATCTTCACAGAAAAGGAATTCCCTACTCGTATAAGAATCCTGAGCTTTCAGAGCTCATTGGCACCTGCTCTCTTTGTAGGGGTGCATGCCAACAAAGCAACCAAATTTTCATTGCAGGCAATCTAGAGGTTAAGATATTGTGGGCTTCTACCTAGACCTTAAAATAATAAGTATGTGTGTTGTATGAATTAGAAGAATTTCATCTAGATAAATTACATTTTACTTACAGGAATTTTTTGGTATTTTAAAACAATCCTGTAATAAATATAAATAGTTGGGAAAGACCACTTCAGGTGTCTTCACTTCAGGTATACTCACTGTCAAAGTGAGTATAGTGAATGTAATGTGATTTATTATAAGTGTTATTGACGCCACCAATGCCTGTGTACCTCTGACAAGTGAGCAGCTCAAGGCAGTTCAAATGTCCTGCTAGACATTCAGGCACAGATAAGAAATTTCCTCCCACAGTAAAACCATCTGGGCCTAGTACTGTTTCAGGCGGTAGCTCTTTTTTCCTTTGACAGCTTCTCTATTTCTTCTTTGGAAATTGTGTGTTTAGACTTTTTGTCTCTACTGAGAACACTTGTAAATTGTTTTTTTTAGAAAGTTATGTGTGCTGTCTAGTTTTCCAAATATATTTGCATGGAGTTATGGAAAGTAGTCTTTAATGATTTAAAATGTTTTCTTCTTTTGATGGTTATATCCTATTTTTATTAAGATATAGTTTACATTCTATACTATCACCCTTTTAAAGTGTATAATTCAAAGGCTTTTAGTATATTCATGGAGTTGTACATCCATCAACACAATTGATTTTAGAACAGTTTTATTAACCTTAAAAGAAATCCTCCTCCCTTTGCCCTCGAGCCCTAGACAATCACTAATCTACTTCCTGTCTCTACAGATTGGCCTATTCTGGACATTTCATATGAATGGAGTCATATAATATATGTTCCTATGTATGGAATATTATTCTGTTTGTATCTCCCCCTGCCCTTTTCCTTGATTTTTTAGATAGGAGTTTGTCTATTTTGCTTACTTATTCGTTTATTCTGTTTTCTAACTTGTTTAATTTTGCTTTTATTTTTAATTATTCTATCATTCTGATTTCTTTTGGCTTACTTGTGCTTTTTAATATTTTTGAATTAGATATTTCACTTATTTATTTTCATTGTTTCTGTTCTATTGATATAAGTACTTAAAACTTGAATTTTTCTCTGGGTTCTACTTTAGCTACATCCTATGGATTCTTATAAGTGGTATTTCTATTTATTGGTATTTTTGAGAAATTCAACAATTTGTATTGATCTTTGATTAAAGAGTTGTTTGATAAAATGCTTACATATTTCCAGATTGAAGAAGGATCTCTTTTTAAATGTGTTATGAATTTCTAGTTTTATTGTATTACCATTTATATCTTTCAAACATATTGAAATATTTTTTCTTAATTTTTATGAAAGTTCCACGTGCACTTGAAGTTGTTTTCTTTAGGCAGGTCACCAAATATTGGTTTTACTCTTTCCACATGCAGACCAATTATGTTTACCCATTTACCCAAGGAAAATAACCCAAATTCTATCTAGTCATAGGTCAGAAGTCCAAGATCTCCATATGTTATGCTATTGTTTTTCTACCAAGTCTAGTGTGGCTCTACTTGGTTCAAAAATCTATAAAGCAGAAAATTTTTCTGCTTGGTCTCCATATAACCAATATAAAGTGGCGGGACAGAGACAAGATAACTGTAATAAGCACTCCGATTCAGAAAGAGGAAGGATGGAAAGGGCAGTCATTTGTCTATGGTCCTTAAATCCTGTCAGGCAGACATTGTTAGGGAGTCCTGCATTGGTGTCAGAAATGTTCTTTGCTTAGACCCTGATTCTGTTTTCTGGCAGCATACTTTTCCCATTGTTCTTTATGGTCCTTGGCTCTGCCCTGTGTATCATCTTTTCTTTTCCAATATTCTCTTTGACCACACCTGCAATGAATGTTGTAGAATATGCCCTTCTATGGGTTGTTTTGCTTTTTCAGTTCACCTTTTGTTCCCAGAAGTTTGGGGGCCAAAAGTTATTTTAAGTATTGAACAGTTAAAGGATTTTTAAATGCACACCCCTGGCTTACTTGGAAGTACAATTCTTTAAAGCTTAGGAAGTTTCTTACATGTTTGAAGCCAGTTAGTTCCAGCTGCTGGTAACCTCATTCTCAATTCTTTCTAGACAAAGTCCTCAGACTTGCTATATTTCTTTACTTTTTATCCTTGTAATACCTTGACTGTCACTTTGATACTATTGTAGTTACAGAAATCAGAAACCCTGGGAATATTTTTCTGACTCTCTCCTTAAGCATATGCTTGCTCCAATGCAACTTAACTCACTGGGAGGGTCTAACAATAGGATGAACTTTGCTGCCAGGCAAAGCTTTAATGGAACTTTGTCTTGAAAAAGTCTTTTTCAGTTTTCTCTCTTTTTGAGATCTCTCTGTTTGAGATCTAAAAGTTGTTGGCCCTTTTGACACTTCAAGGCTCAAAATTTCTGGAATCTCTCATTTCCTTCTATCTTCTTGTAAACAAGACAATTTCCTGAATTTATCTCTCTCTCTTTTTAAAATACTTTGGCAAAACCAATTATCAGTAGCTATTTGCATGAAGAACTAACAACTGTCTTCCAGTCTCTTTCCCAATCTCACTAGGTACCTGGTTTGACTCTGAACCTACTGAGGCTACCAAATGTTTGACCTCTCCAGCCTCTGATACCAGCTTCCTATAGTCTTTGCCTGGTCTTTAGCCAGTGCCATGTATTTTAGATTTTTGCTATAATAACACCTACCCCACTTCTGGTACTTATTTTTGTGTTAGAATAGGCTAGGCTTAATCTATGTTAACAAACAGCTCCAAAAATCTCAGTGGCCTAACACATAAAGATTTGCTTCCTGCTCACACAGAGTCTGCTTTAGGTTTTTGGTGGAGGGTAGGCACTCCTCCACATAGATACTCTGGGACTCAGGTTGATTGAGGCTCCACCATCTAGAAAGTCATCAATTGCTCTGGCAGGGGAAAAAAAGAGTTGAGAATTACATACGAGCTTTCACTGTCTTAGCCCAGAAATGACATATTTCATTTCTGCTCATTTTTATTTTATTGGCCAGAGCTAGTCACATGGCTTCACTAAATGCAAGGGAGCTGGGAATTTAACCTCTTATATTCCCAGTAAAAAGGAGAAATTGTATTGGCAAGCATAATATCTACCACATATGGAAGACTTCCTTGTAAAACTCCCCTCCTAGGTTAGCTCCAGGGCTAGACTTCAGTCCCTCTAGCCCCTGAAGCCATTGCCCCTGTGCAACATTAGCAAATATCCCAAAGGCATCAGCAGATTTGGTTTTTTAAAGTTCTATTTACCCCTTTGGTTACAGGCTTTCATCCAAAAATTGGCCTGGAAATTCCCCACTGGATTTTCAGCTCTTAAATACTTTTAATGTGTCAAAATGTAAATATATATATATTCTAGCATTTTCCATTGTTTTCAGTGAAAGAGTTTATCTGCATAACTATGGGAATGTAGTTTGGCTGGTGCTCTGAGAGCTCCTGCTTCTGGGCAATCTCACTACTGAGATTTCTTCCTATATCCTCTTTCTTGTCTCTGCTTCTTCCACTTGTCTTCAGCTGGATTTTGGCTGCTTAAAGTAACCCTTGCACATGATGTAATCTAGGGATTATACAATAACTTCGCTAAAAATTAGTTTTCTTTTAATTTTTCCATTTCCTTTGCTGCTTTTGAATGATTTCTAGGAAGAAATGGAAAAAGTGCTCATTTGTGTAGCTATGTTCATAATGGAAGACTGTTTTAACTATAGATACTATTTATGAAGAAAGTCTTTTTCATTTGTTTCTAGTGTGAATGAAATGAATTGCTTTGAAACTACAGAACCTTGTATTATCTACTCAGTATGCATTGCTCATGGATTCATGGAAATGTGCATTAAAATGGCCCTTAAGCTCACATAATATAATCATTTGATGTTATTCTAGAGTAATTAATTCAAATTATCTAAGCTGGTAATATTAAGACTATAGGGATAGGAGTTTATGCAGGTAATCAGGCATTTGTTTCTTGTTTTGCAGGGGCCAAATTGGTCTCCATGCCATTCATGCCAATATACTGTCAAGGTGTTCTTTGGATAACAGTAATTACTGTTATATAATACACTTTAAAAACCCGGTCTCTTTTTAGTCCTACTGTTCTACCACCCAGAGTGTCTATGGCCAGCCAATGTAAGCTGTTTCTGGAGTGGAGATCAAAGGAACAATAAGAAGTTTCCTAGGATCTTAAGATAATTGAGATCCAGTAATCAAAACATAGGGTAACAGAATGTCCCAATCCTGATTTGACCAGGACAATCCTGGTTTCACCACTCCCAGTGTACCTATTACCTAATTCCCCTCTCACAGTGTCCCAGGTGGGATAATCAATTATAGTGTCACCCCATTTAATACATGTTCCTCCAGCTGTTTTCAAAGTCATGTGTTTGGCAGTTAATCATACTGACAACATTTATTTAACGTTTCAACTGTTAAGATAGACAGGCTCCCATGCTGTATTCCTCTTGTTTACTCCCAATATTCTCCATAGGGCTTCCTGTTTTTGAAGAGTTTCTTATGAAAAAAAATTCATAATAATGATGGGTCTTATTTACATGCCATTCAATATATGTTGAGTGAAGAAAATAACTTCACTTACCTGTCTCGGTCAAATATTTTTCTTTTGAGTGCAGTTTAGGTTTCAAATTGTGTGGTTTCATAGTTGTAGATGCACAAATTGCATACAGCATGAGACACATTGAAAAACAGTGTCCCTCTTCATAAGTCTGAAATGTCACCATTTCTCCCAAGGACGTAAGATTTTCTTTATGACTCCTGCAAATACACCCAAAAGTCTTCATTTGTCAGTTTGATAAATGTGCCGCCAAATAGCACTATCTTGGCATATAAATCATTTGCCTGTGAAATTTTTAAAGAGGATTGTCAAATATTTCTTTGTAGTCTTTGATTCTATTGGTTTTAATGCTTCTAATGTGTCAGGAAATATAGCTGACTCTCTGGGGTAATTTTCTCTTAAAGTCCTAGATAGCAGACGATTATAAAACCTAATGGAAAAGGTATCTTTCTCTTCTCATTTGGCTTAGATTTACATCAGAAAATAACAATAGCTGACACAGTAGTTGTGAACTACATTAATAATTCTAAAATTTAAAATTAATATATTCTGCCATCTGGAGTCTTAACTAAACATAATTTTTTTTTTTTTTTTTTGTGGTACGCGTGCTTCTCACTGTTGTGGCCTCTCCTGTTGCGGAGCACAGGCTCCGGACGCGCAGGGTCAGCGGCCATGGCTTACGGGTCCAGCCGCTCTGTGGCATGTGGGATCTTCCCAGACCGGGACACAAAGCCGTGTCCCCTGCATCGGCAGGCGGACTCTCAACCACTGCGCCACCAGGGAAGCTCAACTAAACATAATTTTAACATCTTTGAAATTCACAAAGAAAATGCGTCTCTTGTCAAGTAACCAGAAACCAGAATTCAGCTCGATTTTCATTGTTCACATATCAGATATTGCTCGGATCCACACCCCCTTTGCAATCAGTGTCATGCATATGTATGCTGAGAGTTTTCCCATTCAGCAAGCAGATTTATAATTCCTCTAGAGACAAGTTTTTGTTGCAAAGAACTAGCATCTCTATATGCATAATCACTCCTTTTTTATGTGTGCTTTTGTAGAGTACACTGGGATACTCTTTATTTTTATGGACACATTTGAAAGCCATTGCTTTCAGCATTTATATTAAGGTGACAGTAACAAAACGTAAGAAATTCAATCAATCAATCATTTAAGATTTAATAAGCATTTACAACGTGTTAGTCTTTGTTAGGCACTGAGATCACAAAGATGAGTAAAAAGTGATCCCTGTGTCTAAACGTTCTTAGTCTAATGAAAAGGAAGATTCATTAATGGACAATTATTTTAAAATGTGAAAGGTGGAGAAGTGATAAAGATAATGGTTTCTTTGCAAATCCCCACTTTGCTTCCCCCACTTAGTCATGGGACCACAGAAACTGTAGAGAGTAGCTTGGTCTCCTCTTCTGCAAGGATAATCCTGTGGTCTAACCCCACCTGTCCTCCTCTGGGAACTGGACCACGATGGCTTGGGGCAGCCTGAGGGGAGCTGCAGATCCCTATCTGAGTATGCTCTGGAGTTGTTTGTTTAGTCCTGCAACTCACTTAAGGATTTATATGTGTTCAGTCAAGGGGAACTTACAGATTTGATTTGATGTGAAATCATCCAACTCTTATGGTAGGAAACTCAAGCTCCCAAAGGACCCCAGATACAGATCCAGAAAGTGCTTTTCACAAGGCTTTACGTGGGACTATGTTAGGCTGGAGAAGACAGGAAATTCAGGATCTAGAGTGTTCAGGTGATTGTAGGATGGGTGGTGGGGAGTTGTCTAGAATGGGACCTGCTCATGCTATCTTTGCCCTACTAGATTCTATTGACCTTAATCCTCTCTGAATCAGTCCAAGTGGCATTTTTGACAGCAGGGTCCTGGTTCCAAGCTCCTTTTTATACAGTTGACAGGTCTGATCCTGTCCTGTCAGCCTTTGCCCCATTTGTAATTCTATTCATATTCATACTATTTCTCCCACAGTAGGGTAGAGAAAGCAAATTTCCTTTCTTGTAATTAAGGATGTCTTACGTAAAGATTTCTCGTATAAAGAAATAGCCACAGCATTTAGCTTTGGGCTTGATAGAGCAAAGTCCTCAGCAGTAGCAAGGCTGATTGTCAAGGAAGATTCTGGCCCTGCTGGTAGGAGGTCCTGGAGGCTCTCCTCCCAGCAAGAATGTCAGCCTGTGTCTGCACACCTGACATCAAAAACACAGCTCTCCCTTCAGTTAGTAGCACAGAATACCTATATTCAAGCTGCTTTAGCCTTGAACTGACTGCTGCTGTCAAATTCATGTCTGGGGAAAATTAATATCTGCAGATCCAGTCTGTAGACTAGACCAGTGCTGGTCAATAATGACCTTTTTTACTAATCCAAAGTGATGTACAAACTGTAAAGACAGCGTAACAATGTAGCAAGGTTTTCATATAGCTAAATTTATTCAGCTTAAAAGACTCTAAGATTGTTTTTACTTATCTTTGGTGTTAAAAGTCTCCTTATTAAAGGTGATAGATAATTATTTTATTTTTAATGTTCCTGTCAAGACAAAATGTTGGCAATTTTAGGTTGGTTTTACAAATTTAAGTGTAAAGTTTTGCTACTCCATGAAATGCTAAGGTTTGGGAACCACTGATCTAAGAATCTGGTACACAGTCATTCTCTAGAGCTTTCTCAACCTTGGTACTTTTGACATTTTGGATCAGATATTTCTTTGTTGTGGTGGGCTGTCCTGTGCACTGTAGGATGTTTAGCAGCATTGCTGGCCTCCACCCACTAGGTGCCAGCAACAACCCATCCCACCCAGATGCAACAACTAAAAATGTCTCCAGACACTGGCAAACTCTCAGGGTGGATTGTAATGGTATATAGGTGGGGTCTGTTATCAATAAGTTTGAAAGTTACTGTTCTAGAGACATTGTAAATTTTATATCATTATATTCATTATTTTCCCATAAAGAATTTTTATTGCAGTAAATGAGAAGTCATGGCAACCATAAATAAATGCAGGTAGCAAGGCAAACAAGGCTATATAAAATGTATATACATATATATATATATATATATATAAATAACACCTAGATTATTTTTATTTTTATATATATATATATATATATATTTGTCTTACAAAGATGCTATAAAACTTAATTGGTATTGACAAAGTATTTAAGAATACCCAACAAAGCATATTTTAGATAGACACAATATTATTACATATAATAATATTTGCATTTTTATGTCACTTTTCACTTGAGACTCTCAATCAATTGATTTGTCCTCAATGTATGATTCTCAGTTCATCTCGGGGAAACTGAGGCACAAGCCAGTGTTCAACTGACATAATAAAGTCAGGGAATAATTAGCCCTCCCGTTTCCTTTATAATACACTAATCATTTTTACTGTTATTATATGTAGCAAATACATATTTAGGATATAGTAAATATATGTTTTATATTTTAACATTTTTTATATATTTTATAATTTTTTAAACATGTATGTTTATTTTTGCTAGGCTGGCAGCCTCTGTGAAGTAGGGACAGGTCTTCAGCTGTGTATCTCTCAGAGCCTGCAGGCTGTGGGCACATCATTTGTGGGCAGCTAGCAGGCATTAGGGAATGCCAACTGCATTAGCTCAGTCCTCCAAAGTTTCATTATAGATTCATGTTTTAATGCTGGGCTTTTGGCTGTTATCTGAGATTGTGGTAAGAAAAGGAACATAACTGAATTTTTTGTAATAATCTAGTTATAATACAACTTAAAATACATGATGGGCTAATCAGGCTGCATTCTGACTTTCACGGACACTAATTATCTTTGCCTTCAATAAAAAAAAGTTTAAAATGATAATTTATGACTGCTTTGGTATAAAGATGGATATAATTCAAACTGGATTATATTCTTTTTTTTCTGATTTAAAAATGATTAAAACACTCTCCTGGGCCCCTAAAAGTATCACAAGCCCTGGGCACTGTGCCTACAGTGCCTAAAAAAGAGGTGGGGGAGTACCATGGACATATATACACTACCAAATGTAAAATAGATAGCTAGTGGGAAGCAGCCACATAGCACAGGGAAATCAGCTCGGTGCTTTGTGACCACCTAGAGGGGTGGGATAGGGAGGGTGGGAGGGAGACTCAAGAGAGAGGAGATATGGGGATATATGTATATGTACAGCTGATTCACTTTGTTATACAGCAGAAACTAACACACCACTGTAAAGCAATTATACTCCAATAAAGATGTTTAAAAAAAAAAAAAAAAAGAGGTGGGCCCTGGAAATAATACATTGAAATGTTAACTGGTGCTTTGCCCCTTCGTTCCTATGCTCCTAGGGAGGTGTTCTGGTTTTATTACCTCAGGGAAGAATGACCCAGCAGGCAGCAAAAGAGCCAAATTCTTGGCTTTGGAGTTCAAAAGCTTAGGTTTTAGGATTACACCATAGATTTGGAAGAACAGATGAAGAGCTGGGCTGCCCTCTCCCACAGTAGATGAATAGTTCATGGACTGAAGATGGAGGAGGCCAGAGAAGTTGAGAGCATGTGGATTTGTCTGGTATTTAAGAATACCCAACAAAGCATATTTTAGATAGACACAATATTATTACACATATGTCTTATTTTAGACATGTCTTATTTTAGAATTTATTCCGAAAATAGCTACTTCGGTTGTGGGCCACTTCACCTCCTTTTTCCTTTCCTATCCCCAAATCCCTCCTTTATTATTATCCAACCACCCTTTCAGTCAAGACGTTCAGAATATTTTTTTCCTCTTTCTTCTACATGTTTTAAGAACTGTTTTTCCTTTAGACCCTCTTTCGGAGCAGGAAGCACTGTTATAAATCCATATGAGTAAATATTTTGCTCTCGTTTTGAAAAAAAATTGTAATTAAAATTCATGGTAGAAAAATTTCTAAAGTGGTAAGTTGCCTTTCTAATATACTACATGTCTTATTTTAGAATTTATTTCAGTAACGAATCTACATTATTAAGATTCACTTCATTGGAGTCACTGAATAATTACTGTGTTGGATAAGTATTGTTTTCGTGATACTATTAGTTTTATCACATGTGCTAAATTGTTTTTAGGAAGTAGCCTCAGCATTACTTGAAAAGAGATGGGAAATACCTGTCCCAAATCCAGTAAATTTATTATTAGAACAAGGTCACAAATATAGTAAATTTTCATTGCATAATTTTTACAACATTCAAATGCAATACCTGATAAATAAGCTTTATCCCTTAACAGATTCTAATTTTTTTCTTAAGGCACCGTGACAGAGAAACTTATCCCAAAGATTATGATATAGAGGGTCCTGAAGAAGTAAAAAAACTGTGTAATTCAACATATTGGCGACTTGGAACCAACGAACCCCCAGTAAGTAGTAGCTACTAATTTCTTTAAGTCCAGAATCTTCCTCCTAGTAAAACATGAAAACGTAGAGGGAGGAGCACTTTGTCAGTGCTCCTCTTAGCTGTGTTAGTAACTTAGGCAGGTGACCTAGCCACTGTGTGCTTCAGTGACCTTACCTGTAAAATGGGTGCACTTCATAAGGTTATTGGAAAATTAAGTAAAATAAAGCAAAGAAGTGCTTAACTCAAGACCACATAGAAAGTACTCAAGAAATTATTATTATTGTTATGATGCTGTTGCTGCAGCTGCAACATCTTGCTAGATGTCTCCTCTAACCTTCACCATCACCCTGTGAAGTAGGTATTATTATCTCTGTTTTACAACTGGGGAGAATCTCCTAGAGGTTAAGTGGTTTACTCAAAGTCACCCAGCCAGGGAGTGGAAGAGTGAGAATCTGAACCCATCTCTTTGGGTTTCAGGTCTTTTGTACTTGTCTTAAGGGGATGGAATTGTGAGTAATTTAAGCATGCTGTTATTATTCTCATAACATTTGTACAGCTAAGTTACAAAAGGAGTATCCATTGCATAGGTACTTCCTATTTGAATTGCTGTGGGTTACTCCTTGGCTATTTAGGTGTCTGCTCAATCAGTGTGCAGGAACTCAACTCCCTAAAGAGTCCCAAATTGTGTCCTACAATGTCAAGAGTTTTGGGACTAGTTGAAGATTCAATTCAACCTTATAGGATGGCCTTGGGGCCTGAAGAGCTGGTAATTTGACAAGGATGGATGTGAATGTGTTGAGAAGACTGTGTTTGTATATCATATTCTGCCCCCAAAAGGTTGGGCTACTTTGAAAAAGGGTAAGCCTAGGAAGATCCATAATTCTACTTTGGGAATGGTTCTAGAAAATTCTGTGTTCTCCAGGGTGATGGGAATGAATTAGCTTAGCAGAGTCCATGCTGTTTCCTCCCTTTCTGTTATAGTTTACCATAGACAAGAACAATAAGGATAACCTGAAAAATGGGAATATATTATAAAAATACGGCTGCCTGGATGTGGAACGAGGACACTTACAGGAACCAAGGTGGCTCTAAAGCAAGGCATTCTCTCTGTCTCTCTCTCTCTTCTCTCTATCTGACACACACACAATCTCTCTTGGCGTCTCTGTTTCTCTCTGCTCTGTTCTCCTCTTGTCCCACAGCTTAAATCTCAGGGGCATTCTGATGGTTTCCTCAGTTTCAACCCTGCCCTGTTGCCTTTGCACCAGGCTGCCTGATTGGTCATTAGCCAGCACATTGATGGAGCTCTAGAGGCCAATGCCCAACTCAGAAAATAACCACTCTGCCCTGCTCTCCCAAACCCAGCTTACCCTTGCTTTCTTGAGCATGGTGAGGACAAGAACAAGTTGGGCAAGGCAGGCATTGCCTGGCATGCACTTAGCATCTTTGACTCTTAAAAACATTTATTTTTGATAAGTGAAAATCTTCTTGGTCTCTGGATTGTGGGAGGAAGTGAGATGAAGTGAAATATGAGGTGTAGGAACCTCAAATATTCATTCCTTATATTCCATGCATTGTAGCAGTTAAGCCTTAGTTTAATAGAGGATGTACAAATAATATTTACCTTCTTTATGACTTTCGTTCATAGTCATTGAAACCTTGTCGTTCCTCTACCAGGTTTACAGTGTGCATTAGATAGGAATGTTACTGAACCAAACTTGGGTCTGCTTCCCAACATTCAGCAAAGCCAAAATTCAGTTTGAAAATAGAGACAGGATTTTGAAAAAGGTGTGCTGTAAGTCTCATCTGCAAACCCCCTTGGGTTCCTCGTGAAGTTATAGATAAGAGGCTCTGGTGATCTGACTGAAGCAGCAGAGCAGAAAGAGAGGAACTAGCTACATATACATGAGTGGTGGGGCAAGGATAAGTGAGTATTCAGGCCCAGATGTGGCTTTGGGGGATCAGATATGGGCCATGTAAAAGAGAAAGATGACAGGGAGCCATTTTAGAGCCTGCCCAAGAGCACCTCATGTAGGGATGGAAGAGGGATCGACTGTATTCCTATGGGCTAAGACAGGACATTTAAGTGCAGAAATTGGCATCCTGCATCACAGAACATACCATTGAATGTTCCCAGAAAGGCTCTCAGCTTCTATTAGAACACCCTAAGAAAGTCAGCTTTGAACGTCCTTCAGTACCAGAGAGGGTCAGACACAGACACGCCCAGAGGAAACCAAAACAAGATTACATGGCCACTTTTCCTGCATTTGCTTCTCTCCTTCCTCATGTCCCCTCACCCTCATCTTAAACGCTCAAGGAGCCAGAATGAGGTGGTGTATAAGGAAGAAGTCCAACGCGGACAATTGGGAAGAAGCCAACTGAAGTAGACCAGACTAAAACATGCCCAAGGTGGAGGAATGAGAATCTTTCATTTTAAATGAAGTTTTGGCTAGTACATGGGACTGGGCATTTTACTTACCTCAAAAAGGCTCTTCTTGAGACAGAAGTAGCAAGAAGGTTTTTATCAATATATTATCTGAGAGTGACCAGAAAAGTCCTGGAGTCTGTCCTATATTTCATCAAAGAGCATAAAAAAGAATAAGCCCCTCCAAGTAACTATGAATGGGCAGCGATGGAAGAAGAATAAATTTGTTTTCTAATTGTACCTACTTACAAGTCCCACTTGTTCAATGAGCCAGTTGCCCATTTGTGTGTAAAATAGAAGTCTGTTCACATCTCTCTATCCCTTTCCTTTACTTTAGTTTCCTTCATGACACTTCAATGACTGGACATACTTAAGACTTTTTAGTTGTTAATTGTCTTTCTCCCCCTACTAGAATACAAGCTTCATTTGGTCTGTTTTGTTCTCTGCTGTATCTCCTGTTCCCAGAATGGTGTCTGACACATAGTTGGTGCTCAATAAATATTTGTGGAAGGAAGAAGGGAAAGAAGACTGTATTTAACAAACACGTATTGAGGTCCTGTTATTTTGTTAAGTGCTGGGATAAGAAATGTATGCCAAGTTACCATGCTGAGTGCTGGGGTAAGAAACATAATTCAAAGCAAGGTCGCTGTACATCAGGAATTCACAGGCTTATGTGGTTAATGGGTACCTACAACCACAGTGGCAGTGTGCATGATGGATGATAAGATACGGAGAAATAAGGATGCTGTGAGGGGCACTTGAACTGAAATGGATTGATGGGAGGGTCAAGGATGACTTCCTAGGGAATTCCCTGGCGGTCCAGTGGTTAGGACTCTGTGCTTTCACTGCCGAGGACCTGGGTTCACTCCCTGGTTGAGGAACTAAGATCCCACAAGCTGAGTGGTGGTACAGCCAAAAAAAAAAAAAAGATGGCTTCCTAGTGGAGGTGACCACCGTGAAGCTCCTGAGGTGAATGCTTAAAGGAGCCATCTGTTGGTGGAATCTGGAAACATACTACCTAAGTTTCAGTAGTGGCATAATCGAATTCCTACCCCAGTGGCCTCTCTGGCTTCAGGAGGCTGAGTGGGGCCATGGATTCACAGCAAAGCAGTAATTTAATTCAAGCCACTGGAGTTTCTCTGATTGTCTTATTCGTCCACGTGATTATAGGAAATAGTGTTTTAAATTCCAATATTTTATTTCGGTATTTTATTTGGACTTTATTGAGGTACTACTTAGCTATAACAGAGTGAGTCCCATGCAAAATAAATGATCAAGAGTACTTCTATCATTGTTTCTTCATTTGTAAAGTTCCTCACCCAAGGACCCTCACGGCACTACCAAAGGCCCTGTCACAATGACTTACGTAAGACCACTTCTGAGGAAGTGCTGCATGTTGAATCCCATAAACTCAGAAGGACTAAATACAGGGCAGATTTGATGCTGTGTCATAGAAGGTGAGAAATTTTAGATATAAAGGAACAAAGAGGAACTTGAGAAATTTCATTAAACAGATTTTTCTTATACAGCTAATGGATCAATGCCAAGGCATTTTTGGAACTAACAGGACAACACTGATGAGCAAATTAGGCTAGTATTAGTTTTAACAGCATCACAGTCACTTTGGACTTAAAAATGACAAATAAATGAAAAAAGTGTGCTAAAAGTATACAAATGTGTGCTAACATTCATTTTATGAGTAGATGAATACCTAAGTAGGTCTCAAATATGAGCTGTTCTAGTGGATGAAAATACAACATTTAAAAATTAGTGACCCTAGCAGGACAGGAATATAGACACAGACATAGAAAATGGACGTGAGGACACAGGGAGGGGGAAGGGTAAGCTGGGACGAAGTGAGAGAGTGGCATTGACATATATACACTACCAAATGTAAAATAGATAGCTAGTGGGAAGCAGACCAATAGCACAGGGAGATCAGCTTGGTGCTTTGTGTCCACCTAGAGGGGTGGGAGGGAGGGAGACGCAAGAGGGAAGAGACATGGGAACATATGTATATGTATAACTGATTCACTTTGTTATAAAGCAGCAACTAACACACCATTGTAAAGCAATTATACTCCAACAGAGATGTTAAAAAAATAAAAA